>NC_091173.1:31422938-31482938 GCF_040958095.1 Procambarus clarkii | reverse complement strand
GCAGCCTTAGCTACAAGGCGTCGGAGGGTGTTGCCAACGGCAATGGGCCTGATACCCCTATCCTTCTTCTTTAGAGCACAGAGTGCTGCTCCATAAAAGACAGGCCTGATGTCCTCAGGGATGCCGCCAGCCAAACACATGTTGGAGAATCTGGTAAGTTCCACTAGAAGGTCCTTTGCAGCATCTCCAAGCACCGGGTTCAGCATTTGTTTGATGTGCTGGGGTCTCAGGCCTGTAAAGCCCCCTGCTGAACCTGTTGGGAAAGACATGGCTGCTTTGTACACCTCAGATTCTCGAACAGTCAAGGGTTCTATGCCAGCATTGTTTTCCTGGGGATCCCTGCTGCTGTCGGGGGCTCTGGGTGGGTGTTTGTCTTGAAGAGCCTCTGCTGTCGTGGCGTTCCTGGGGGCAATAGTGTCATCACTGGTCATGATTCTGATGGCACCTGTGGTATTGCCCTCTTCTATTTTCCTGGTGATCTGTGCTCTCATTTTGTGGTTCTCAGATGAGTTATTGTTGGTCGTCCTGCGGCTGGTGTTCTTGGCACGAGGGGGGAGGCGGACCAGGTTGTCTGCTCTGGGGAATTCATTAAGTGCCCTGATTACAGAGGTTGCTAATGACTTGTGTTATAAATAAAGTGTGTGGGGCTTCTATGGGGAACTGGTACTATTAAGGGGTAATGGTAGTTAGAAGACAGAGTATCAAATATGGGAGAGCTAAAAGGCCCGGCCCCCAAAATAAACTATCCACAGTAGTAATAACTTGCTACTAGACCATATATGTTAGTCTAAGGGTTGATCAATGCGCTCCCACACAGGAAGAAGGGATACTCTGTAATTCATGTACTTATTTATTAACCCCTTAACAACCCCCCATATACACTCACACCAATAACAATAATAATAATAACTTTACCACACTATCTTACGTTAAAAGCCTTGGTCCACATAGGCAGGATACAAGGTTTACACTAATAACAAGCTAGGGTAAAGTACTACTGGATAAGCACTGAAGCTGGATGCAGCTTAGGGTAGTGAGACCATGTGGTACCCTAATACAAAACACAACACTTAGGGGTAACCAAAACACTGGCAAATACTATCCCCAGGTCTCACCAATATTTACTACCAGAGTAGGCACACTTAACACCATATAATACTTAACTTAAGGGTACAGGAACTTAGGGTAAGGGAAATAAGTAAGAGGAGAAGGGAGGAGATTAGGGGTGCAGCCACAGAGTAGGTCTCGTCCGCACGAACGCCAGCCAGAGAAGGAACCTCCTAGCGACCAGCTAGGCCTCCCATGTCGTGGTGCCGGAAGGAGCCTAATTGATCGTGCAGCTAAGCACATTAAAGATCTTCCCCTATGCAACGTATTGTTACTTTACAAATGATTAGAAAGTATTAGTAAGCAAAGTTGGTGCCTATGTTATTATTTAATAATCAACCCCCAGCTCAGTCTTTAAATGCTCTTTGAGAAACAATAATAGTCTTACGTCTGGCAGGGAAGATACAAACAATTGTCGCTCGAGATGCACTCAACTGTACTACCAGAAAGTTTAATAGCTCAATTTTGACCTCTGGTTTCCACTGGAGAACGCAGGGTCATAACACTCCTTCCCCCCCCCTTCAGAGAAAAAAAAATGTGACTACTAGAATAGTAGTCATATTTTTTTGTAAGAGTATACAGAGAATAAAAAGAAAAAACATATGACAAAAACAAAAAATCAATTAAAAACAATTTCTCTGCAAAAAAAAAATACAAAAGAATTCTCTGAAAGAAATAAAAAAAAAAAAACATACACAAAAAAAATAAAAGAACAGGGAAGTAAATAAATTGGACACGGAATATTTAATGTCACAGGAGAACCTAAAATGAAATTAACTAAAGCATGACAGTTGGTAAATGACTTTCTGTGGCTCAGATGAATGTTATTCAGGCAACCGGGACAGAGCGTCGGCTATCACGTTGAGTCTGCCCGGTAGGTGGGTAATGGAAAGATTGAAGTCCTGTAGGTACAACGCCCACCTGAGGATGCGTTTATTCTTACCCTTCATCTGAGTCAGGAAGACTAGTGGGTTATGGTCCGTGTACACTTCCACTATATTACCTGTGAGGTAAACTTCGAACTTTTTACATGTTAACACTAGCGCCAACGCCTCTTTTTCTACCACTGAATAATTGCGTTGCGCCTTGTCGAATTTCACAGAGTAATAATATACTGGATGTTTCACTTGATCATCCCCAGTTTGCAACAACACTGCACCAGCACCCGAGTCAGACGCGTCCACATGAATTTTAAACGGTCGATCGAACCTTGGACTAGCAAGCACTGGGGCGGAAGCTAAGATCAATTTCAAATTTTTAAATGCCTCTGCACAGTCTGATGACCACTTAAATTTAACGGCTTTCCGCAACAAGTCTGTGAGAGGAGTGGCAACACTGGAAAAGTTCTGACAAAAACGTCGATAGTACGCACACATACCGATAAATCTTTGAACGTCCTTTTTAGACTTTAGTACTGGATACTCCAGAATGGCACTGATTTTATCTTGCCGAGGTAACACTTTTCCTTGGCCTACTTCATAACCTAGGTACGTCACTGTGCCTTGGCCAAAATGACACTTTCTAGCATTTAAGGTAAGATTTGCCCTTTTCAAGATTGCAAACAACTGGCGTAACCTAGCTATGTGGTCAGCCCAATTACTGTCAAAGAGCACGATATCATCTAAATACGCCCGACAATTTGGCACCTCAGCGAGCAGAGAGTTCATGAGTCTCTGGAACGTGGCAGGAGCATTACGCAAGCCAAACGGTAACACTTGATACTCAAAAACACCCTCGGGTGTCACGAACGCAGTTAGCTGTTTAGCACGTTCAGTGAGTGGGATTTGATAATACCCCCTCGAGAGGTTGAATTTCGAAACGTACTTGGCATTTCCCAACTCGTCGATGCAGTCCTCGAGGAGGGGCAGCGGATAGGCATCCACAATGGTCACCTTGTTGAGCTGCCGATAGTCGGTGCATAATCGCCAGGAGCCATCTGGTTTGGGGACCAAAAGGCAGGGAGAGCACCAAGAGCCCTGGCTCGGCCGGATGAGGTCGTGCTGGAGCAAGAAGTCGACCTCCTTCCGTACGATGGCCTTCTTTTCTGGACTCATCCGATAGGGTTGAAGGCGAATGAGAGTGTAGTCCGTCAACTCGACATCATGGCAAATGGCATCAGTCTGGGTCGGGACCTCCCCGAACAGACTGGAGAATTCATCAACCAATGACTGCACCTCATCACGTTGGGCCATCTGCAAATGGGACAGTCCCTCCTCCACAGCATTCACAGAACTAGAATTATTGAAAATGAGATTAGTTGGGTCCCCAGAACAATCATCCCCTCTCTCACTGGAAATGGAAACATTGGTTAGTGCAATGGGGCCCTGGAACTTCTTCAGTCGATTTACATGTATGAGCATTACCTGGTTACGTTTGTCAGAGTGCCTCACTTTGTACGTGAGGTCCCCAGTCTTTTCTGTCACAATGTAGGGGCCTTCGTACTTGTGGGACATAGTGTTCCCTAGTCGAGACTTTAATACCAGGACAGGGTCGCCAGGCTGAAATACCCATAACTTAGATTTAGCATCGTTACGTTCTTTCATCTTTTCTTGGGCCTTGCCAAGATACTTTAATGCAGCCGCCTTGCAGTCCTTGAGTCTCTGGTGGTGTTGCGCAAAGAAAGCCGAACCTTCGGTTAATGTTACGTTCCCTAACAGATTCTCCTGTAACATTTGCAAGGGTCCACGAACTTTATGGCCAAAGACTAACTCAAAAGGAGACCAACCCAGTGAACTTTGTAATCCCTCTCTAGCCGCAAACAAAACATATGGCAAATTCTCATCCCAGAAGGTGTGGGAACTCTCGCACGATGTCTTCAACATTTGCTTCAGAGTTAGATGGAAACGTTCAATTACCCCCTGACTCTGTGGATGGTATGGGCTGGAAACCTTATGAGTTATTCCATGTTCCTTACAAAATTGCTCAAAAACATCAGACTTAAAATTAGTACCATTGTCAGTTTGCACGACCCGAGGCAGTCCAAAAGTGGAAAAAAAATGCAACATACGAGCAACAACAGTTTTTGCTCGGATGTTCCTTACAGCAAAAGCCTCTGGGTAACGAGTAGTGATACACATCATCGTGATTAGGTAAATATTACCAGACTTAGTTCTAGGCAATGGTCCATCACAGTCCATTACCACATGAGAAAATGGTTCCTCTGGCATGACAATAGGCCTTAGAGGAGCTTTAGGTGGAGTCTGGTTTGGTTTCCCAACCAGTTGACAAACAATACACGCATTACAAAATTTTGCCACATCGCTTTTCAGCTTGGGCCAGAACAAATACTTTAAAATTTTGTGATACGTAATATTTATACCTTGATGACCCCCTATAGGATCATCATGAGCAGCTGCCAAAACTCTTTCTCTATAGCAGGTCGGCAACATAACCTGGTGGACTACCTCCCACTCATTTGACAAGGGAGCACTCTGTGGTCTCCATTTTCTCATCAAAATCCGATCATTGTAGTAGTACCCAGTTGCTGCGTCTACAATTTCCTCCATAGAGACAGCTGTCTCATGACAATCTGCAAGAGTAGGGTCAGCTTTCTGTAACTCACTCAAGGAGGCATCTAGGCCTTGGTCAGATGCTATTGGCCGAGGCTCAACAGTGTTCTCCTCCACCTCCCCACTACTCTCGGTAGATGGCGGTGGCAGGCTCTCCACAATGTCCTCGGCCACGTCATCGAGTCGGGCCATGAATGTGTCCGCGAGGTCCACTTGGTCTTCACCACTCGGAAAGTTCCTCATGTCCTCGGGATTTACCACCTTGGCAAGCACAGGGCTGCCCTTACATTTAAGTCCCATAGACCTGGTCACCGCGCACGCAGGGTACACAACATTATCCTCAGCGGCGGGTGGATCCAGGCAAACCTTAGGGGTAGGCAACATAATAGGCAGTCTGGAGTCCCCTACCTTATCCCCTGCTAAATCATTACCAACTATTACATCAACATTAGGGAAAGGTAGGTATGAAGTAACTCCGACTGTACAAACACCCTTGTGGAAATCAGATTCCAGGGTAACCTTACAGAGGGGTACTGCCCGAGTATCACTAGTGACACCCTCGACCAGTACCACCTCTCCAGTGTCGAGTGTGTTGGCACCTTGCAACGCACTCTCTAAAATTAAAGTCTGGATGGCACCGGTGTCTCGGAAGATTACCACGTCCTTCCAGGAAGAACCCTCAGACAAAAGTAGTCTCCCTTTCGATAAGAATGGGGTAAGCAAGTCCAACCACTGTGGGTTGGAGGTCTTACTCCCTAACCTTTCCGAAGGCCTCAAGCCCTGTGTCACAACTAGAGCACTGGGTCTTTTTTCCGGGTTCAGTTGCCAACAACGGCTAATAGTGTGGTTTGGACGATTACAGTGACCACAAAAACGTCGGGGAGAAGAGACATTACTAACAGAATTACCCTTGCTTTGAATTGCTTTGTACACCTCAGATTCTCGAACAGTCAAGGGTTCTATGCCAGCATTGTTTTCCTGGGGATCCCTGCTGCTGTCGGGGGCTCTGGGTGGGTGTGTGTCTTGAAGAGCCTCTGCTGTCGTGGCGTTCCTGGGGGCAATAGTGTCATCACTGGTCATGATTCTGATGGCACCTGTGGTATTGCCCTCTTCTATTTTCCTGGTGATCTGTGCTCTCATTTTGTGGTTCTCAGATGAGTTATTGTTGGTCGTCCTGCGGCTGGTGTTCTTGGCACGAGGGGGGAGGCGGACCAGGTTGTCTGCTCTGGGGAATTCATTAAGTGCCCTGATTACAGAGGTTGCTAATGACTTGTGTTATAAATAAAGTGTGTGGGGCTTCTATGGGGAACTGGTACTATTAAGGGGTAATGGTAGTTAGAAGACAGAGTATCAAATATGGGAAAGCTAAAAGGCCCGGCCCCCAAAATAAACTATCCACAGTAGTAATAACTTGCTACTAGACCATATATGTTAGTCTAAGGGTTGATCAATGCGCTCCCACACAGGAAGAAGGGATACTCTGTAATTCATGTACTTATTTATTAACCCCTTAACAACCCCCCATATACACTCACACCAATAACAATAATAATAATAACTTTACCACACTATCTTACGTTAAAAGCCTTGGTCCACATAGGCAGGATACAAGGTTTACACTAATAACAAGCTAGGGTAAAGTACTACTGGATAAGCACTGAAGCTGGATGCAGCTTAGGGTAGTGAGACCATGTGGTACCCTAATACAAAACACAACACTTAGGGGTAACCAAAACACTGGCAAATACTATCCCCAGGTCTCACCAATATTTACTACCAGAGTAGGCACACTTAACACCATATAATACTTAATTTAAGGGTACAGGAACTTAGGGTAAGGGAAATAAGTAAGAGGAGAAGGGAGGAGATTAGGGGTGCAGCCACAGAGTAGGTCTCGTCCGCACGAACGCCAGCCAGAGAAGGAACCTCCTATAGCGACCAGCTAGGCCTCCCATGTCGTGGTGCCGGAAGGAGCCTAATTGATCGTGCAGCTATAAGCACATTAAAGATCTTCCCCTATGCAACGTATTGTTACTTTACAAATGATTAGAAAGTATTAGTAAGCAAAGTTGGTGCCTATGTTATTATTTAATAATCAACCCCCAGCTCAGTCTTTAAATGCTCTTTGAGAAACAATAATAGTCTTACGTCTGGCAGGGAAGATACAAACAATTGTCGCTCGAGATGCACTCAACTGTACTACCAGAAAGTTTAATAGCTCAATTTTGACCTCTGGTTTCCACTGGAGAACCCAGGGTCGTAACAACTTGTCTCTCCTGGGCAGTAATGCTAGGCATGCATTCCCAAATAAAAGGAGATTGTGCCACGATCCAGAGGTTCTGGGAGCATTGTTGACCTTTGTCAGCAGACTGGTGAGTATATATATATATATATATATATATATATATATATATATATATATATATATATATATATATATATATATATATATATATATATGTATATATATGTCGTACCTAGTAGCCAGAATGCACTTCTCGGCCTACTATGCAAGGCCCGATTTGCCTAATAAGCCAAGTTTTCCTGAATTAATATATTTTCTCTATTTTTTTCTTATGGAATGATAAAGCTACCCATTTCATTATGTATGAGGTCAATTTTTTTATTGGAGTTAAAATTAACGTAGATATATGAGCGAACCTAACCAACCCTACCTAACCTAACCTATCTTTATAGGTTAGGTTAGGTTAGGTAGCCGAAAAAGTTAGGTTAGGTTAGGTAGTCGAAAAACAATTAATTCATGAAAACTTGGCTTATTATGCAAATTGGGCCTTGCATAGTAGGCTGAGAAGTGCGTTCTGGCTATTAGGTATGACATATACATATATATATATATATATATATATATTAGTATATTTTGGTAGCAGTCTTTCCTGTAGACATATATTATTAAATATGACCGAAAAAGTAAGATTAATAATTCTAACACGAATTTTCTCAATCTTTCGTACATTTCGTTTCACTGTTGGAGGTAAATCAAAAATCAATTCTCCAAAATTCATTTTTATTTCTAGTCTGACGCGACACGAGCGCGTTTCGTAAAACTTATTACATTTTCAAAGACTTTAGTTCACAAATACACAACTGAATAGAACTTACGCATCTCCGATTTTATATCTACATTTGAGTGAGGTGGAAGGGGTGATGTGGCATTAACACAAGACAGAACAAGATGTGGTATTAATAGGGTATTAATTTCATCAACACAAGACAGAACAAGAGTATTAATAGGGTATTAATTTCATCAACACAAGACAGAACACGAAACAATGGATATTGAATAGAAGTGTTTGTAGAAAGCCTATTGGTCCATATGTCTTGATGCTTCTATATTGGAGCGGAGTCTTGAGGTGGGTAGAATATAGTTGTGCAATAATTGGCTGTTGATTGCTGGTGTTGACTTCTTGATGTGTAGTGCCTCGCAAACGTCAAGCCGCCTGCTATCGCTGTATCTATCGATGATTTCTGTGTTGTTTACTAGGATTTCTCTGGCGATGGTTTGGTTGTGGGAAGAGATTATATGTTCCTTAATGGAGCCCTGTTGCTTATGCATCGTTAAACGCCTAGAAAGAGATGTTGTTGTCTTGCCTATATACTGGGTTTTTTGGAGCTTACAGTCCCCAAGAGGGCATTTGAAGGCATAGACGACGTTAGTCTCTTTTAAAGCGTTCTGTTTTGTGTCTGGAGAGTTTCTCATGAGTAGGCTGGCCGTTTTTCTGGTTTTATAGTAAATCGTCAGTTGTATCCTCTGATTTTTGTCTGTAGGGATAACGTTTCTATTAACAATATCTTTCAGGACCCTTTCCTCCGTTTTATGAGCTGTGGAAAAGAAGTTCCTGTAAAATAGTCTAATAGGGGGTATAGGTGTTGTGTTAGTTGTCTCTTCAGAGGTTGCATGGCTTTTCACTTTCCTTCTTATGATGTCTTCGACGAAACCATTGGAGAAGCCGTTATTGACTGAAATCTCACGCGCCCGCACTTCTCACCCACCCAGGTGCTTGGTGACAATGCAATGGAACACCTGATCTCGAATTCAGGCTTAAAGATAACACCACCAAAAACACATACTGGGTAATTGCTCTCATTTACATGGCCAGCTCACTCACGCTCACACAAGTGTCCTAACATACACAGTCACCCAGCTGTAGGTAGCTGGTAGGTAACTACTTGAACTTGAACTTGAGCTGGCTATAGGTGGAGACTAGGCTGGACTGTGGTGTTCATACACGAATGGCTCTGCGCATTTTTCGTAACCTCCCACACAACACACGGCACGGTTCGTACACCCACCAAGTGAAGCGTTGAGTTCGTTCATGGATGGCGCATTCATGCCTAGCGTCACTTCTTACAAATTTCTATGGGAAACCTGACACCCTGATCACTGACAAGATATTTCCCCATTCACTCAACTGCTACAAAGCATTAGCAGGATTTAGAACGTCTGTACGATCACTGGATTAGGGACCCACAAGCACATTGACCGCTTGTATGCAAATTACATACGTTCCATGATCCGTACTCACTATACTCCCCTTCTTTCTCCTCTTTGAAATACGACTCCAGTACTGGATTCTGCTGCAAACGACGTCATAGATGAGGTGGAGCTTGTAGTGTAGCCAGCCGCCACGACATCTTGTTACTTAATTTGGCCGAATTGAGCAAGGAAGCATCATGTCAAGTTGGCGGCTGGTTTCAGAATGATCCTTGAGGCAGGGATGCCGGCGACTTTCCGCATCCTCCTCAAAAGAACCAATCAGAGAGAGGCACACAGGTGCCTACCCCTCTCACCCAATCAGAGACAGGCTACTAGGCTGCAGGGCGACGCCAAGATGGCAACCTCAGATAGCCAGCTGGTGTTGCCATTGCGACGAGGCTGGTGGCGCAGGCCAACCTCGTCCCACCATGCTGGCTGGCCTTTCCTGCTCAAACCTGTCTTCCTCTAACTCTACACAGTAAAAGATGCTGTTTGCTCTAACTAAAACCAAAAATTCAAAATTCAAATTCATATGTTTATTTAGGTAAAGTACATACATACAAGGGGTGATACAAATACTGATGAATTTATAGATAGAGTTAGTACATACAATGCCTAAAGCCACTATTACGCAAAGCATTTCGGGCAGGAAAAACACTAAAGACTAAAACTTAATACTAATTGAGATTAAAATATAAAATGTGTTGAGAAAATATAAAAATAAGAAAAGAGGGGAACATGGCAGAAAAACAGCAAAAATACAATTTGGTCGACAGAGCATTGTTTAAGCATTGTTTAAAAATAACATACATGGGTTGACATTATAGGGGGTAAGGTAGGTTACAGGGAGTTAATTAGGTAGTGCTTAGTTTTTATCTTAAACTGGTTGAGAGAGGTACAGTCTTTAACCCTAGGGGCCCAAATGGAATTAACACCCACAGGCGCAACAAAAAAAAAAAAATCCAAAAACTTCCTTCGTCTTATAGAAGTGTTCATTTTTGTTCCCTGATCACGGAAAAAATAACAAAAAAGTCGTAGGTGGCATATTTTAGCAGCAATAGGGTAGAGAAGTCTGGCAAAAAAGGGGCGTTGGCAGAGCCTTCACCAGACAAGGTCTACTCCGCTCGAGCTGTCAGGCGGCAATTGCCACAAATATATTATTACCTAATTACAGTGGCACCTCTGTTGGGAAGAAAGCTTACTCTCTATTTATTGATTGATGTTTAATTAATAGATTAATTTAAATTAATCGAAGGACCACCCTATTTTTACTGAAAAGGGGAAACAGATAATGGAATCGTAGATAAAGACTGAAATACCAGTGCCTATGGATAATGGAGCTATTAAGAGTTATTCTTCAAATCTTAATGGACTGTATATTAAATTAATGTTCGAAAATAAACTTTCCTTCCTTTTTTTGAGATATATACAAGGGTTGTTACATTCTTGTACAGCCACTAGTACGCGTAGCGTTTCGGGCAGGTCCCTGGAATACGATCCCCTGCCGCGAAGAATCGTTTTTTCATCCAAGTACACATTTTACTGTTGCGTTAAACAGAGGCTACAGTTAAGGAATTGCGCCCAGTAAATCCTCCCCGGCCAGGATACGAACCCATGACATAGTGCTCGCGGAACCCCAGGTGAGTGTCTTACCACTACACCACGGAGACTTAACTTTATGTAATGCGTTAATGAGAACAGGGTTGCAATTGTAGGGAATTAAATAATATCTATATTCTCGTTAAATGGTATTAATCGAGAAATGGAGAGAATTTCTATTTCCTCCATAGCGTTCGTATGTAACAGATAAAGCTGTTATTTAGTGATAATCTTAGTTAATAACTCTCGGTTGTTGGATCATTAGGAGTTATATTATCTGTAGTTATTTATCGTACAGAATACTGATAAAATTAGAGAACCATATTCAATTCTCTAACAGAGTGGTAATAAATATGTTCAGATAGACATTATCTGACGCAATCCTGCCTCTCGATGTCGAGAGAATTTCGACATGTCGAGAGAGATGTCGAGAGAAGAAAGAGAGTAAATAAAAGCTCAGATAAAGAAATATTAATTTATGTTAGCACTACAGTTAGTAGAGTTAATAGTTACTGTACTTAGCATACAATAATGATGTATTATGATACAATAGTAATGTATCAGTGTTGGAAATTTCCAACAACCTTGACTTACGATTGCCCCTACTTACGATAATTTTGAATTACGATGTAAATTTGATCGAAAAATGCGACTCGGCATCTGATAGTGTCGGGGACTTCCAATATTTGTTGATACATGTTCGGGTCGACTAAGTGTGTGGTTCCCGGTCATGCAGTCCGACCTGCCTCAGTTTACTACAGCTGCCCGCTTAGTGACGATCGTGCCTATGAGAAATTCCGCGTTTGTGGTGATTTTTTGCATTTTGAACATTAAAGTAATTATTATATATCACGCCATGAGTCTCAGGAAAGTCAGTGGTAAGGCTCAACATATGAAAATTAAACCCATGTAAGGATGACCATAGAGCAGAAACAAGAGTACAGAATATCTTCCTCAACAATTAAGAAAATGTGTGCCGCATGGGAAGAATTGCAAAGCTTTGCTGAAACGACTCGCCCAAATCAAGCTGCAGTAGGCCGTTGCCTTAATCTATTTAATGACACTGTGATGCATCATTACAGACAAATGTTAAAACGAAGGGAAAAACAAATGTCTCTTGACAAATTTGTAGTGAGACAAACAAGCACTGATCGAACCACAACCAGGACCTAGTGGTATGCAGGCAAAACCGTGCCAGGGAGTGCACACCAAAAAGGTCCTCACTGCCTGATGTTATAATGGAAGGGGACTTCCCTTCCAAACAGTAACAACTCTCCTCCTCCCCCCTCATCACCATCTTCCATACGCCATCAAGAGCCCTCCATAAAGGTAAGATCAACTTAGGTACTGTATTGTTGTTAGAAAAAGCACAAAGCAGCGTGGATCCCTTCTCTTCAGGCTGCGTCAAATTCGCAAACTAAACCCTGGTCTTATCAAGCAGTGCTACACTAGGAATGGAACGATTATTGCGAAGAAGGAAAGTACAGGAAAAAGATATGAAATAAAGTGTGACCAACAACTACTGGCCTTCTTTAGAGATTGTGGTATATCTGAAAACCTGAACCCGACCAATGCCAGTACTTAAAATAACTCTTTCAGTGCCTGAGCTTAACCTAACTTAATCTAACTTTGTCCAAGGTGCTGTCTCTGCCTTACCGTTTCAACCCGTTCTCACACAAGACAGCACATATATGACTTAATGCTTAAAGTCAATATGTTGAATATGAATTAGTAAATATGTGATATATTCCCAGTTACTTTTTTTACCAAGGCCCAAACTCTTCCTCACGTACCAATTTACGTGTCACAGTACCCGTCCGTCAACATAGATAGCAGAATATTCGTGATTGGCTCAATTATAAGGAAAATTGTAGTTTTCAGGTCCCACATGGGTTGTGAAATTTACCTACTATTGTCCATGCTCTTAGAATATTACAGATCAGCTACTTCCTATTGAAGGCTCGTAATTTTGTTTTGAGAAATATTAGTTGTTCTTAGTAAATTATAATAAGCACTAAAAATTATTACATAGAATAACAGTCCTTCACCAATCAATATTATATACCATAGTTTGTGCTTTACAAATCTTTAAAGGATGTTTTGTAGGAACGCTAACAGAAAACGATGTTACGTTGGAATGTCTATGGGGTAAACTACTGCAAACAGGACGGTATTGTGTCTACTATACCAACTATAGCTAGGATGGGTATATTGTCACCTACCGCCTGTTAGGTGGGAAAGGGGTCCAATACCACCCACAGGATGGGTATGAGGGTCACATCCACCCACAGGATGAGTATGGGGATCACATCCACCCACAGGAAGGGTATGGGGTCCAATACCACCCACAGGATGAGTATGGCGTCCACTACAACCCACAGGATGGGTATGGGGCTCCAACCACCCATAGAATGGGTATGGGGCTCTAACCACCCATAGAATGGGTATGGGGCTCCAACCACAAATAAAATGGGTATAGGGTCCAATAACACCCACTGGATGTGTATTGCGTCCATTGCCGCGCGTCGAGCTCGAAAACCGCAGCATTCATCTCAGAACCATGCCTATTTCACACAGATTCCTTAATAAACGTAAGAGTTTTATATGTCACAAGAAAGATAGAAATATAAGCTTCATTCTAAATACCTTACCATGGGCATATTTAAATTTAAAGCGAAGATACGTGTACTTTTATAATAGCCGAGCTTTAACCCCGGACAGATTGATCGACCGAGCAACTCTCTCTCAGAACAATGTTTATTTCACGTGAATTCGTTAATAAACATATATGTTTTATATGTCTCAAGAAAGGCAGACATATAAGCTTCACTTTAAACACTTTACCATGGACATATTTAAAGTTCTAATGAAGATACATGTATTTTAAAAATTACGGAGCTCCCACCCCGTACAGACTGAACGACAGAGCAACTCTCTCAGATCAATGTTTATTTCACGTAAATTCGTTAATAAACACAAATGTTTTATGTCTTAAGCAAGATAGAAATAAGAGCTTCATTTTAAATACATTACAATAGACATATTTATAGCTCAAGTGAAGATACATATGTTTTTATAGTAGCGCTCAGTAGCTTGTCGGGCATGGAGTGCAGACGCCTACGCACTTGCCGATACAATACAATACAATACAATACAATTTTATTTAGGCAAGGTACATACATACAATAAATATTTACAAGGATTGTTTGACTTATAGGTAGAGCTAGTACATACAATGCCTAAAGCCACTATTACGCAAAGCGTTTCGGGCATGATAAACTTAAATGACAAGCTTAATACTAATTGAGCATAATGAGTAGAATGAAAACAAGAAATGAAAACATAGATGAAAAAGCAGCACAAATACAATTATGTCGACAAACAGCGCTCTTTAAAGAAAAAAACAGACATTGGTTGACAATAGAAGGGTAAGGTAGGTTACAGGGAATTTATTAGGTATAGCTTCGCTTTTAACTTAAACTGGTTGAGAGAGGTACAGTCTTTAACATGGTTAAAGGTCATTCCACATTCTGGGCCCCTTGATTTGTAGAACATTTCTAGTTTGATTAAGTCGTACTCTAGGAATATCAAAACTGTATTTATTTCTGGTGTGATGCTCATGGGTTCTGATACAACCTTCTATGAAGCTTTTGAGATCAGGATTGGCATTATAGTTTAGCGTTTTATATATATATAATACACATGAGAGAATGTGCAGTGACTTAATGTCTAACATATTCAGAGATTTAAGTAGGGGTACCGAGTGATGTCTGGGGCCAGAATTGGATATTGTCCTAATAGCAGCTTTGTGTTGAGTAATTAGAGGACGTAAGTGATTTTGGGTAGTAGAGCCCCAAGCACAAATACCATAGTTGAGATATGGATAGATAAGGGAGTAATAGAGAGTCACCAGGGCAGGGCGTGGTACATAATATCTGATCTTAGAAAGAATGCCCACAGTTTTGAAACTATTTTTTATATGTTTAGAATGTGTCCCTGGAAATTAAGCTTGTGGTCAATGAGAATGCCAAGGAATTTGCCATCTAATTTGTTACAAATTTGGGTATTGTTTATTTTGAGATTTATTTGATTAGAGGATTTATTGCCAAACAGAATATAAATTTTTTTGTCAATGTTAAGGGTGAGTTTGTTGGCAGTTAGCCACAGATGGACTTTATTTAGCTCAGTATTTACTGTGGCATTTAGAGCAAGGGGATCAGGACTGGAGTAAATGAAGGTTGTGTCGTCAGCAAATAGAATTGGTTTGAGGTGTTGGGAGGCATTTGGAAGGTCATTAATGTAGATGAGAAAGAGGAGAGGGCCAAGTATGCTGCCCTGGGGAACACCAATGTTGATGGGTAGGGTGGGAGAAATTGTATTATTCACAGAAACATATTGGAGCCTGTCAGTAAGGTAGGATTTGAGGTATTGTAGGGAGTGTCCTCTGACTCCATAATGATGTAATTTAAGAAGAAGGTTTTGGTGGTTGACAGTGTCAAAAGCTTTACGCAGGTCCACAAACAACCCAACAGGGAACTCATTTTTATCAAGAGCTGTATGAATCGAGTTAAGCATACTAATAAGTGCATCGTTAGTGCTTTTTTGGGTCTGAAGCCATATTGGCAAGGGCTAAGTATATTGAGTTTGGCTAGATATGAGTAAAGCTGCTTATAGATTAGTTTTTCAAAAATTGTTGACAAGTTTGGCAGGATAGATATAGGTCTGTAGTTGTTAACATCTGTGAGATTACCACATTTGTGGACAGGCGTTACTCTCGCTTTTTTTAGAATATCTGGGAAGGTTTGGAGTTCAAGTGACTTGTTGAAGAGCAAAGCAATAGCAGGGGCTAAAGATCTGGAGGCTTTTTTGTAAATTAAAGTTGGTATCTCCTCAAGGGCACCAGGCTTGGTTTTAAGGGAAAGGATTATCTCATTGACGTCAGTGGAATTAATAGGCTTTAGGTACAGAGACTGTGGATAGTTACCTGAAAGATAGTCATTAATGTCTGTACTTACATTTATGTTTGTTTAACCTCTGCTTTGCCTTTTATGTGATTATGTAAAGTCAGCCAGGATGTGTTAGTTGTAGGCGTCTCCAGACGTCTCGTCGGGCCGGTTTAGCCCGCACGTTCGTCCCCAGATGTTCTTGCCTGGCCGGTTTAGCCCGCACGTTTGTCCCAGACGTTGTCGTAAGTCCGGTGTAGCCCGGTACATTTGTTCCCAGACATTTCGTCCGGCTGGTATAGCCGGCACGTTCGTACCCAGACGTTTTCGTCTGGCCGGTGTAGCCCGGTACATTTGTTCCCAGACGTTTCGTCCGGCTGGTATAGCCGGCACGTTCGTACCCAAACGTTTTCGTCTGGCCGGTGTAGCCCGGTACATTTGTTCCCAGACGTTTCGTCCAGCTGGTATAGCCAGCACGTTCGTACCCAGACGTTTTCATCTGGCCGGTGTAGCCCGGTACTTTGTTCCCAGACGTTTCGTCCAGCTGGTATAGCCGGCACGTTCGTACCCAGACGTTTCGTCTGGCCGGTGTAGCCCGGTACATTTGCTCCCAGATGTTTCATCCGGCTGGTTTAGCCGGCACGTTCGTACCCAGACGTTTTCGTCTGGCCGGTGTAGCCCGGTACGTCAATTCCACCACGTTTCGAATGCTGTAGCACAATATTCCCGTGTTTTCCTTGGTCGCGTGTACCAGATGTTGGTCTGCCTGGAGTGCCCGGTTACGCGGGCCCCTTCCTCATCCCAAGTTTTCAGCGTCCAGCCTAATGCCAGGCCGTGCGGTCTGCCGCTTGAGCGACTTCAAATCAAATCAAATGTTTATTTAGGTAAGGTACATATATGCAAGAGATTTTACGAGTAATGGATTTAATTCTAATTATTGCGGTCAATTTTAATTAATTCTGTTCAATTTTATTACATTCCTTTATTTAGACTTTCAGCTTGATTAGTTTCATTACGCGGCAAATTTAGAAAATTTATAGCATTGCTTACACCTCTTGCCTTAAAAAAAAAAAAATCTCTTCGTACAAGAATTCGTATTTTCATGTCAATTTAGTGAACGGGAGCCCGCTCCTGTTTTGGTGATTTACGTTCCTCCATCATTAACTAAACGCTTACTTATATAACTTGTTATATCCTTAGTCTTCCAGTCATGACGTGTATTAAGACTAAAGTTTTCCTCAATTTAGCATTGAGCAAGCCTCTGGCTTTAGATTATTCCTGCACTTGTTTTATGAGTCAATTCCCTCAGCAATTTGTTACTGCAATTTATGCATTGCGTTTGCTCCACGTTTTATTTAACTTTTCTGCCGCGATTAAA
Organism: Procambarus clarkii; assembly: GCF_040958095.1. Taxonomy (NCBI): domain Eukaryota; kingdom Metazoa; phylum Arthropoda; class Malacostraca; order Decapoda; family Cambaridae; genus Procambarus; species Procambarus clarkii. The sequence goes on along the minus strand of NC_091173.1, from coordinate 31,465,907 downwards.
CTTTCAGTTTATTCCTCAATTTAGTCGGAAGGTACTGCTGCTTCCCAGCCGACGTCCTTCCTGTGACGAGTTAAGCCGGCGATGTTTTCAGTTTTATATTTGGTCATATAGCTAGGCGGCCTCCCAGGCCGCTGGTTTATCCAGACGTGTTGTCTGCCCGGTGTAGCCCGGATGTCACTGCGGCCTCCCAGGCCGCTGGTTTACCCAGACGTGTTGTCTGCCCGGTGTAGCCTGGATGTCACAGCGGCCTCCTAGGCCGCTGGTCGCGAAGTTCCAGCTGACGTGTCTTTTTTCACTCCTTTTCGTTATTGTATTTGGTTGTATTTACCTCGGCTCAGTGTTAATCCCGTTTCTCTAACGAGTTATAGTCCAGCTTCATTTTGAGCATACTTTGTTTTGCAATTTATAATTATTTATAATTAATTATAGTTATAATTGGTTTATAATTTTATTATTTACACCATTTTATTTAAGATTATTCATGTAATATAATTTATTACATTGTTAGGCTTTTACAACGACGTCGTCCCAACCGGTGTTGTTCCTGCAGAGGATGGGCCAGCTGGTGGCTCGGCCGTAGCTGTTGCAGCGGGCGCCCTCACAGACTCGGCTAGTTTCAGCAGACGATGTTACAGCTGCTAACACCCCAGTTCCATCTTAGGCTTCCCGGCAGCCGATGCTTCAGTCAGGAACCTCCAGCTGAAGCGTTCCAACCGACGTTGCGCCCATCAATTTATTTTTCTTCCATTCCGCGGCACTTGCCGTCATCGGTTATTTACGATATTACATTGTATTCTTACATTGTACGATTATTTACGACATTGTATTCTTAATATTATTCCTTATTACAGTTACTGGATGACGGTTCCCTGCCGTCGATTTCACTTTGCTCCTGTTCTAAAAGATGTAGCCGAAGTTCACGGCGCACTAGCTGCGGCTTGCAGACGCTCATTGACAACACAAGACTACACTCAGCGGCCACTTAAGGCAGACTCCTTGGCTTCTATCCAGCCCTATCACCCGTCTGGAGGCAGAGATGGGATGGAGACCAAGGGTAATGTTCCCCGCTCACATTCTACATCCGCTTAGGACACAAGCATGTTATAGATTTGGCTTTTAAGAATTGGTTCTTATTCCATTTTATGGTTTATGTATATATTGCTTTATTGTATATACCCGTTCTTGGTATATGTATTGTTATATTCAAGATTTATAGTGTTTCGTATTATCCCTGTTTATAGTTGCTTTGTGCTTCTTTGCTGCTCTCCTACTGGCTTTCTCCCACCTTTGCTCTTAGCAAAGGTACTTCCCCCTTCCGTTTGCTGGAAGATTCTTAGAATTGTTAGCCCCCTTCATTGCTACAGTATAATTATTCGGAAAACTCTTTATTCATCCAGGATTGTTAATTAAGGAATCTCTTAATTCCTGTGCCGGGCTCCCTCCCCCCGTTTTCGTCTCCGTATTGATTCAGCTAGGGTTTCCCTCTCGTCTGTGCCCTTGCCTGTCACGATAACACTGCATGCCGCTTCTGCCCACCCTTACTGCCTTATATCTTTCAGCCCGGGGGAGGTGATCTACGCGACAAAAAAATCGACGCACGCTCCGACTGGACCAGGTATCGCTTACATGGTCAGGAATCAACACTCTTCGGATCCTGCAAGCGCAGTGCAGGACGCACGCATACCCTAGCCCAACGAGCGCCCCCCGGCAAGTTCTACCCGGCCCGTGCCCAGAGAACAGGCAACACTTCAGGGTGATTAATTCGCGCCGCCCTCGCAGAGCTAGGCTCGCCTTCAGCCGACCACGCACTCTTACCTTTAGAATTGACAGGGCCACTCGGCTCTCTTGACGGGCTCGCCATCGGAGTTAACGGCGGGTCCAGCAACCAGCTGGAACACCCAGCCGACTACGTCCGGGACGTTGTTGCACTGCCACTCTGAGGCCTCCTTGCGACCAGCGGGCCTCGCCCTTCGGGGGGGGGGGGGTCCGGCCAGCCAATATCTAATCTTAGAAAGAATGCCAACAGTTTTTGAAACTTATGTTTATTTGTTTAGAAAGTGTCCCTGGAAATTCCGTTTGTGGTCAGTGAGAATGCCAAGGAATTTGCCGTCTATTTTGTTACAAATTTGGGTATTATTTATCCTGAGATTTATTTGATTTAAGGATTTATTGCCAAACAAAATATAGAAAGTTTTGTCAATGTTGAGAGTGAGTTTCTTGGCAGTTAGCCAAAGATGGACTTTATTTAGTTCAGTATTCACTGTGACGTTAAAAGCAACGGGGTCAGGAATGGAATAAATGAAGGTTGTGTCGTCAGCAAATAGAATTGGTTTGAACAGCATTAGCAGCTGCTGCTTCTAATGTCAACTGGGAGTCCGAATTATTTAACATAGGGGACATCAACCTAGCAGTGCAATCTTTTCTTCCAAAAACTCTCAGCCTTTATAACACCCACTGTCATATGCTAACGAAACATGTCACAACTAAAGTTTTCAAGTGAAAGTAAGTTTTCAAGTAAGTTTTCCAGTCTCCGTGGTGTAGTGGTAAGACACTCGCCTGGCGTTCCGCGAGCGCTATGTCATGGGTTCGTATCCTGGCCGTGGACGATTTACTGGGCGCAATTCCTTAACTGTAGCCTCTGTTTAACGCAACAGTAAAATGTGTACTTGGATGAAAAAACGATTCTTCGCGGCAGGGGATCGTATTCCAGGGACCTACCCGAAACGCTACGCGTACTAGTGGCTGTACAAGAATGTAACAACTCTTGTATATATCTCAAAAAAAATAAAAGGCTAAGCAACCCAATTCCTACAAAGGGAATACTTAAATCCATTAATAAGAAACATGACCGTGAGAAGAAGTATAGGTTAGGAATTGTCTCCAAAGAATTTTCAAAGAATTACTCATCATTGCTATCTAAAATAATTAGAAGAGCCAAAACTAAATACTACGAAGATAAATTTACCCAAACAAAAGGCAACATTAAGAAAACATGGAACACAATTTCACAAATACTGGGATCAAAGAAAAGTTTAAATAACAAACCAACACTCCTGTCAAATAACGATGGTCAGCTTACAGCCTCTGATACTGCTATTGAGTTCAATAGGTTCTTCTCTTCCATTGGGTCATCCCTTGCAAATGATATTCCATCTTCCAGTACTGATGTTCAGGACTATCTTACAGGTAACTATCCACAGTCTCTGTACCTAAAGCCTGCAAATTCCACTGATGTAAATGAGGTAATCCTTTCCCATGAAAACAAGTCTAGTGCTCTTGAGGAGATACCAACTTTAATTTACAAAAACGCCTCCAGATTTTTAGCCCCTGCTATTGCATTGCTCTTCAACAAGTCATTTGAACTCCAAACCTTTCCAGATATTCTAAAAAAAAGCGAGAGTAATCTCTGTCCACAAATGTGGTGATCTCACAGATGTTAACAACTACAGACCTATATAAATTCTGCCAAACTTGTCAAAAATATTTGAAAAACAAATCTACAAGCAGCTTTACTCTTATCTAGCCAAACACAATATACTTAGCTCTTGTCAATATGGCTTCAGACCCAAAAGAGCACTAATGATGCACTTATTAGTATGATTAACTTGATACATGCAGCTCTTGATAAAAATGAGTTCCCTATTGGGTTACTTGTGGACCTGCGCAAGGCTTTTGATACTGTCAACCACCAAAACTTTCTTCTTAAATTACATCATTATGGAGTCAGAGGTCACTCCCTGCAATACCTCAAATCCTACCTTACTGACAGGCTCCAGTATGTTTCTGTGAATAATTCAATTTCTCCCACCCTACCCATCAACATTGGTGTTCCTCAGAGCAGCATACTTGGCCCTCTCCTCTTTCTCATCTACATTAATGACCTTCCAAATGCCTCCCAACACCTCAAACCAATTCTATTTGCTGATGACACAAACTTCATTTATTCCAGTCCTGACCCCCTTGCTCTTAATGCCACAGTAAATACTGAGCTAAATAAAGTTCTTCTTTGGCTAACTGCCAACAAACTCACCCTCAACATTGACAAAACTTTCTAAATTTTGTTTGACAATAAATCCTCAAATCCAATAAATCTCTGGATAAATAATACCCAAATTTGTAGCAAAATAGATGGCAAATTCCTTGGCGTTCTCATTGACCACAAACTAAATTTCCAGGGAAACATTTTAAATATATTAAAAAAAATAAAATAAAAAACTGTTGGCATTCTTTCTAAAATCAGATATTATGTACCTAGCCCTGCCCTGGTGACGATCTATTACTCCCTCATCTATCCTTATCTCAACTATGGTATTTGTGCTTGGGGTTCTACTACCCAAAATCATTTACATTCTCTAATTACTCAACACAAAGCTGCTATTAGGACAATATCCAACTCTGGCCCTGTGGGCACCGACCTGTGAGATTTATATTTATTTAATTTATATGAATTTATATTTACGTTAATTTATATACTTCGATAGCAATTTGTATAATGATAAGTGGACTGTATTTCTGCAATAATCTCATAATCTCACAAATCGATCCTCTACACATTAGGGGGGGTTATTAAATTAATATATATGCAGCCAATCAAACTACAGTATTAACTACATACATTGAAAAGGTTCCTTATCTTATAGTACAGCAGGTTAGTCCACCAGGTATAACTAGGGTGTAGACACCAAATTATTCTCTTTGAGGTAGCTTCCATATCACCCAGTAACTGGTGCACAAATCTTGCTTCCTCGTCTTGACCTGTCAAAAGTGTGCTAGCTGTGAAGCCAGAATCCTATATATGACAAGCTATATCAGAGAAAACTGTACATGGAACATTGAAGACCTGGCTTAATTACCTTTAGTTTGAGGCTTCCACATGATCTAACCGGGTCACCCTATATCCTGACATTAATGGCCATAAATGAATGATAAACGGGTTTCGGAAAGAACACTTAACTTGAATTGTAGACATCGTGTTGGAGATGGTACCTTTGGTTTCCATAACACTACGTCCAAGTAAAATTAACAGGAGCCGAATTTGCTCCCGTGTGAGCCTCTGGTCTCGTTATAAACAATGGCTGTTTAACACTCCATACTATTGACGTTACTGGCCGACATTGTCCAGAATGATAGGAGCTAAATTTGCTCCACACGTCCTTGAGGTGACACAACAATGGCTGCCTCCTTCCCCACTGACGCCTGGCCTACTTTGTCCAGATTTCAGAAAGTGATAGAAGGGTCACATTTACTCTACTTTAATATTGATAATTAAGTTAATTTATATAAGATGTTTTTATGATGGTAAAGTCCAAAGACTAATGTATTTAAGAATAATTCCCACCATAATAGGTGGTGAATTATAATAGTATGTGGTGATGATATCCCGTTTTCTTTAGACGGTAATTCCACTACAAGTTACGTTTTCTATGGGTTACTTGTTTATACAATACAGCTATTATCTGTATGATATATTAAATGGTGTCGGATTTTCCGACATAATTCCCCAGGGGGCTGCACACGGGTCGAAGTCCTATTTAGAACAGACGAACACCGATACTCCTCCTTCGGATTATTAGATTAATTTGATGTTAGTAATCACACATTTGTGTGCCTGTTCGTACAGGACGGATGTCCCGTACTAGAGTTGCAGGGGTTAGAAGTCTAATGCAATTTCATTTCCCTGTCAATTCTTGAAAGGCTAATATTCAAGCCTTATTACATATTATTTAACCCAGAAGACTGAATGTGATCAAGTACTACAGTCAAGTATGATTCAGGGACTGCAGTGAGATCAGTGACATTAGATATAACTTGAAGTTTCTTCAGGTAACTGGTCACTGATATATAAACACTGAAGCCCATGGAATTCATCTTGATTAAATAATAAATGTATCAAATCAGTCATCAGATTTATTGGGGTTTAATTTAGTTAATTGATTCAGAAGATTGAATAGCTCATCATTAAAGTAAAGTATGGTTCTGGGACTGCAGTGAGATCAGTGACATTGGTCGCAGTGACTTGTAGCTGTTTTAGGCTACTGTTCACTGATTTGCCACTGAGGCCTCATGAACTCATCTTCAGCTTTAAATGATGATACTAACATCAACCTCTGTTACTATAGTCAGCTGTAATCTCCTTAGTATAATGCTACTGGAGAAATATAATCAGCTGACAAATTTAGATTTCTATTGGTATTGTTTATCTGCAGGCATAGGTCTCCTCAGGCTTGATACTGGGCCTGAGAGTAATTTACCTCCTGCAGAGTTTAACATGGTTATACCCTGATATTTAGTAGGGCTACCAATGAATTGATGGTAGTAGTCTGTCCCCACAAGGACAGCCATTTGGCATTTGATTTGCTCAAATTTACCTGCAGCTGCTTGATAATAGCTTTCCAGGTCAGCATAATCAACTTGAGATTGTTGTGACAAATCTTCACATTTCTTGATCTGTCTTGTTAAGTGGCCTTTAAGACCTGCAAGGGTTCTTTTCATTCTCCCTGCATTATCCATACTGGCTCGTTGGTGAAGCCTTGTGGGGCTTGTACTTGGGCTGCTCATAATACTGAACAAACACTAATGGTAGCCTAGGGTAAATTCTGCACTCACTAGGCAATAATCCTACCTCTACTAGAGGTTAGCACTTAAAATTAATACACATTATATATATACAATCATACACACTAATGATTTGAGTGATAAACCAGTGTCATTGGAAGTACCTTTAGGTTAGCTCTTCTATATCACCCTAGGATGGAAGAGACACTAATTAATCACTCAAAGGTGTAATGATCATAAGTAAATTATTATATATACAACTCAACTCGAGTTGATAAAAATTACACCCAAAATAGGGTCTGGACCATTCATTAATGGTGTTAGGTTAATCAATATAGTACAACTGACTATGGTAATAATGGGACTAGGATGAACAATAATAGTTCAACTAGTCAATGGTTAATATCCTACCCTGTTGTGGGTTGGCAATTAGTAAATATTATACTGTGATCACTAGTGCAATATATATTAAATAATTCTCTATTTTGGAGAAATAATATACAGAATTATTGATAATAGCCTCTTAATTAGCCTCTATGAAACTTCTAATATTATCTAGAAGTATTAAATATTATTAGTGACCTCGCGAAATAAACTCCACAAAATTCGTAGATAATCTCTCGCGAAATGTAACACCACGAAATCCGTGAACAATCTCGCGAAGACAGTCACTAATTAGGCTGGCTTCAATATTAGCGCTGTCATTTCACGAAATAACACGCCACCAAATATCTGTGGGTGTGCATGAAACCGCTGACGAAGCTGAACTGGGCTGAGGGAGGCTCCTGAGCTCCCTCGAGGCTACGCTGCCGTCTTGACTGCTGGCTTTGTTTAAATAACACTGCACTAGTTTATTTAATGAATCCACTGGTTAACTGGTTCATCCGGTACTAAGATGACCAAATGTGGGTTCATAGGACCAAATAATCTGTCATCCGGTTCGAAGGACCAAATAATGTGGGCACCGACCTGTGAGATTTATATTTATTTAATTTATATGAATTTATATTTACGTTAATTTATATACTTCGATAGCAATTTGTATAATGATAAGTGGACTGTATTTCTGCAATAATCTCATAATCTCACAAATCGATCCTCTACACATTAGGGGGGGTTATTAAATTAATATATATGCAGCCAATCAAACTACAGTATTAACTACATACATTGAAAAGGTTCCTTATCTTATAGTACAGCAGGTTAGTCCACCAGGTATAACTAGGGTGTAGACACCAAATTATCCTCTTTGAGGTAGCTTCCATATCACCCAGTAACTGGTGCACAAATCTTGCTTCCTCGTCTTGACCTGTCAAAAGTGTGCTAGCTGTGAAGCCAGAATCCTATATATGACAAGCTATATCAGAGAAAACTGTACATGGAACATTGAAGACCTGGCTTAATTACCTTTAGTTTGAGGCTTCCACATGATCTAACCGGGTCACCCTATATCCTGACATTAATGGCCATAAATGAATGATAAACGGGTTTCGGAAAGAACACTTAACTTGAATTGTAGACATCGTGTTGGAGATGGTACCTTTGGTTTCCATAACACTACGTCCAAGTAAAATTAACAGGAGCCGAATTTGCTCCCGTGTGAGCCTCTGGTCTCGTTATAAACAATGGCTGTTTAACACTCCATACTATTGACGTTACTGGCCGACATTGTCCAGAATGATAGGAGCTAAATTTGCTCCACACGTCTCGGAGGTGACACAACAATGGCTGCCTCCTTCCCCACTGACGCCTGGCCTACTTTGTCCAGATTTCAGAAAGTGATAGAAGGGTCACATTTACTCTACTTTAATATTGATAATTAAGTTAATTTATATAAGATGTTTTTATGATGGTAAAGTCCAAAGACTAATGTATTTAAGAATAATTCCCACCATAATAGGTGGTGAATTATAATAGTATGTGGTGATGATATCCCGTTTTCTTTAGACGGTAATTCCACTACAAGTTACGTTTTCTATGGGTTACTTGTTTATACAATACAGCTATTATCTGTATGATATATTAAATGGTGTCGGATTTTCCGACAGGCCCCAGATATCACTCGGTACCCCTACTCAAATCTCTGAATATGTTAGATATTAAGTCCCTGCACATCCGCTCATGTGTATATATATATATATATATATATATATATATATATATATATATATATATATATATATATATATATATATATATATATATAAAACGCTGAACTGTAATGTCAATCCTGACCTCAAAAGCTTCATTGAAGGTTGTAACAGAACCCATGAGCACCACACCAGAAACAAATAGCTATTTGATATTCCAAGAGTACGACTTAATCATACTAGAAATGCTTTACAAATCAAGGGACCTCGAATGTGGAATGACCTTCCCAATTATGTTAAAGACTGTACCTCTCTCAACCAGTTTATGAAAAAAACTAAGTACTACCCAATTAACTCAATGTAACCTACCTCACCCCCAAAATGTCAACCCATGTCTTCTATTTTAAACAATGCTGTTTTGTTGACCAAATTGTATTTTTGCTTTCTTTTCTGCCATGGTTCACCCCCCCCCCCCTTTCATTTTTTCTTTTTTTTTCTCAACACAATTTATACTTTAATCTCAATTAGTATTAAGTTTTAGTCTTAGTGTTTTTCCTGCCTGAAACGCTTTGCGTAATAGTGGCTTTAGGCATTGTATGTACTAGCTCTATGTATGAATCCATCAATATTTGTATCACCCCCCTCCCCCCTGTATGTATGTACTTTACCTAAATAAACACTTGAATTTGAATTTTGACATTTTTTTTTATTTTCTCAAAGATTTTGGACAAGGTCGGAAGGATTGATGTTGGACTAATATATTGTTGATTTCAGAAAGATTTCTGTTCTTGTGGACTAGAATAACAATAAACATTTTAAAAGCATCAAGGCAGTTCTTATGTTTGTTAGCCTTGCGTACACTTGCATATGCCACTGATGATATCCTTTTGATGTTGGCTTCCAGGGACAGGTCTGGCATGATATTCTTGTATAAATAAATAAATAAATAAATAAATAAATAAATAAATAAATAAATAAATACATAAATAAATAAATAAATAATTAAATGTAAAGCGGAACTAGTCACAAAGAGAGACTTGATCAGTCGGGCCTTATCAGGTCACTTCCTGTCAGGAAGCCAAGACCTGATCATATTAACAAGACACATTATGGGCGCCCATGTTAGTGAGGCGTTCACCTGAGGCTTGGTAACGTCTTGGTAACGCTCCAACAGTGTAGGAGGAAGACGTCTTGGTAACGCTCCAACAGTGTGGGAGGAAGAAGTCTTGGTAACGCTCCAACAGTGTAGGAGGAAGACGTCTTGGTAACGCTCCAACAGTGTAGGAGGAAGACGTCTTGGTAACGCTCCAACAGTGTGGGAGGAAGAAGTCTTGGTAACGCTCCAACAGTGTAGGAGGAAGACGTCTTGGTAACGCTCCAACAGTGTAGGAGGAAGACGTCTTGGTAACGCTCCAACAGTGTAGGAGGAAGACGTCTTGGTAACGCTCCAACAGTGTAGGAGGAAGACGTCTTGGTAACGCTCCAACAGTGTGGGAGGAAGAAGTCTTGGTAACGCTCCAACAGTGTGGGAGGAAGAAGTCTTGGTAACGCTCCAACAGTGTAGGAGGAAGACGTCTTGGTAACGCTCCAACAGTGTGGGAGGAAGACGTCTTGGTAACGCTCCAACAGTGTAGGAGGAAGACGTCTTGGTAACGCTCCAACAGTGTAGGAGGAAGACGTCTTGGTAACGCTCCAACAGTGTAGGAGGAAGACGTCTTGGTAACGCTCCAACAGTGTGGGAGGAAGAAGTCTTGGTAACGCTCCAACAGTGTAGGAGGAAGAAGTCTTGGTAACGCTCCAACAGTGTGGGAGGAAGAAGTCTTGGTAACGCTCCAACAGTGTAGGAGGAAGAAGTCTTGGTAACGCTCCAACAGTGTAGGAGGAAGAAGTCTTGGTAACGCTCCAACAGTGTGGGAGGAAGAAGTCTTGGTAACGCTCCAACAGTGTGTGAGGAAGAAGTCTTGGTAACGCTCCAACAGTGTAGGAGGAAGAAGTCTTGGTAACGCTCCAACAGTGTGGGAGGAAGAAGTCTTGGTAACGCTCCAACAGTGTAGGAGGAAGAAGTCTTGGTAACGCTCCAACAGTGTGGGAGGAAGAAGTCTTGGTAACGCTCCAACAGTGTGGGAGGAAGAAGTCTTGGTAACGCTCCAACAGTGTGGGAGGAAGAAGTCTTGGTAACGCTCCAACAGTGTAGGAGGAAGAAGTCTTGGTAACGCTCCAACAGTGTGGGAGGAAGAAGTCTTGGTAACGCTCCACCATGTCAGTTGCCACCAAAATTTTCTTGGTTAGCACCACTTTAATATGGGCAAGCGGGAACCAGGAGCTGGAGCACTGTCTTGTGCACAGAGAGACTGTTGAAAGTGTGCAACTCCCAGTCACAATTAGCTTGAAACCAGAAAGTCCCAAGTATAATGTTGACTTGCTTTTTCTGAATGCGTCAAAAACTGCGTCATTGCGTGTGACTCTGAAGAATGATGCAGACATGGGAAGCCATTTTGCTAGACTTACACAAGATGAATGGACATATCTCCACATTGAAAGAAACTGTTCACATCTTGTGCTGAGAGCGCTTGGTTGCCCTGAACACCCGGCTCGTGTCTCCTCTATACCCAATGAACCATTGTATTTACAAGTGAAATTCCACCTTGGTCTTAGCGTCACCTTCAACTGCCTGCATATGTGTCCTTATGAAGCTAAACAACCTGGATACAAGTTACGCTTCTCCCCAAACAAAAACGTCTTTTTCAAGCCTGACTTAAATTTTAAAAGTCTTTTTGTCATTGAGCGCATAAAGTCTACTTTAGGGCATATAATGTATAAACAGCGTGAAGTTACCAGAGAAAACTTAGGTGGGCCGCAACTGGGGTGGAGTCAAGTAAAGATGTATTCACAACACAGCGAACTGATAAGCAACAATATTACTTTACTAAATGTAGATAGGTTCCCGGACAACGTTATATTTACCATCGATGGTCCATCGTTCTGGAGTGACTGTAATCCTAAACAAAATTCAGTACATTATTCGAAACAGAAGGATATATACAAGACGGAATGTGAAGAAACAAGAACTACTCACTTGCCCACACCTGCAGCAACACTGACGACGCTGACAACAGAGATCCAACGTACACATGTGGCCTCTGAAGGTTCGGTCACATATGTGTTGCTGGTGATCATGAGCGCTGCTGCAGTTCTCCTCAGAGTTGTGTTGGTGGCGAAGGCCGCCGTCTACTACAAGAAGATCCTCAACACGGCTCAAGACCACCACACCTCCTCCCACAGATACACAATTTGTCTAAATATTGTACTAAAATCTTGCCTGGTTGTGCTGACAATGTTTCTGTGTTTAATGGTGTTTTCTCTCACACTCGTCCTCATTATATTTCATCATTTACAAGTACCCAACCTCAGCTTCATTTTAATTATCATCTGCGGCTCAGTTTGCCTCCTGCTTCACATTTTCCTTGGACTAAGGAGGATCTTGAGTTTGGTGTCAAGCCGGAGGAGTAGAGTGGAGGCAGGAAGCAAGGTAAGCCAAGGTGTGAGCTCTGTGAGAGGCTCAGGACGCACAACTAACCCCGACCACAGCTCACAGTCCACACACGTCACTGACATAGCCGCTACCGTGCCAGAAGACAGTCATGACAGTTTGCATGAACAATTGCTCTGCCTGACTAGGCTTACACAAATTGTATTGAAAGCCTGTTTGATTTTGCTGCTTCTGTGTCTCAGCATCCAAGTATTTAGTTGTTACCTTGTGTGGAAAATGAGGCAATTACTGTACTAACAATCAATACGTAATGATGTGGTTCCTTGTATTCATTACATGCGTGAAACTGTCAAGATTAATCAAGAATTATTTAAGAATTATAATAAAAAGATTCAATTATTATAAAAGAAGTTTACAACTAAAACTTCAAATAAGATATATAGTTTTGCCTTGAGGCATTTCTCTTATGTTATATAAATAAATATAATATAAGAGAAGTGCCTCAAGGCAAAACTAATTTAGTGTAAGGTTTAAGTTCAATTATGTTTATTGAGACAAGAAAAAAATGCATCCCAAAGGGATAGAGTAGCTTAGGCTATTTCTTTTTGATAATTAATTGGTCTCGTGGGCTTCTGGTTAAGAGGTTCGATTGTTTACGGAGTGTCAGGTCAAGAAGAGACGAGTTATACTTGTAAATTTTGTCCCATCCTTCCCCTTGCCACTTTGGGGGGTGTAGGGTTTTGATATAGCTTCAGGCCAGGACGGTGCAATTACCGACTTTATAATTTGTAATAATACACACATGCCTGTTGCTTATGGAGTGGACCAAAAATGATGGAATTTGACATGTAACCTTTAACTTCTGTGATCTTTGTTCTATCAGCAAAGTGTTGATTCTTACTTATTTCGATGCTTCTAGTGACAACAAATGTATGTGGACTTCTCTTATATAATTTTCAGCTATTCTAAAGATATGGAAAAGATAAAACATCGGTCTGTATTTATGTTTAGCATAACACGATACTGTGTGTATCAGTTTTTATATTAGCTTACCATAGCATAACATGTCGCAGTCTCCATAGCACAGTGGTGAGTCACTTGCCCGGTGCTTCCAGAGTGCTCTGGCCTGGGATCGTATCCTAGATTATTGACTGGGCGCCAATTCTTAACTGTAGCCCGTGTTCACCCAGCAGTGAATGGGTACTTGGTTGTTAAATAATTAGCCGGGTCGTATTCCTGGGGAAAAATTGGATTAAGGACCTACCCGAAACATTATGTGTGCTAATGGCTTTAGAAGAATGTAAGAATTCTTGTATATATAAATAAATAAATAAATAAAATAACCCGATACTGTGTGTATCAGTGTTTATGTTAGCATAACCTGATCTCTGTGTGTATCAGTGTTTATGTTAGCATAACCTGATCTCTGTGTGTAAGTGTTAATCTTAGCAGAACCTGATCTCTGTGTGTATCAGTGTTTATGTTAGCATAACCTGATCTCTGTGTGTAAGTGTTTATCTTAGCAGAACCTGATCTCTGTGTGTATCAGTGTTTATGTTAGCATAACCTGATCTCTGTGTGTAAGTGTTTATCTTAGCAGAACCTGATCTCTGTGTGCATCAGTGTTTATGTTAGCATAACCTGATCTCTGTGTGTATCAGTGTTTATGTTAGCATAACCTGATCTCTGTGTGTATCAGTGTTTATGTTAGCATAACCTGATCTCTGTGTGTATCAGTGTTTATGTTAGCATAACCTGATCTGTGTGTGTATCAGTGTTTATGTTAGCATAACCTGATCTGTGTGTGTATCAGTGTTTATGTTAGCATAACCTGATCTGTGTGTGTATCAGTGTTTATGTTAGCATAACCTGATCTGTGTGTGTATCAGTGTTTATCTTAGCATAACCTGATCTCTGTGTGTATCAGTGTTTATGTTAGCATAACCTGATCTGTGTGTGTATCAGTGTTTATCTTAGCATAACCTGATCTCTGTGTGTATCAGTGTTTATGTTAGCATAACCTGATCTGTGTGTGTATCAGTGTTTATGTTAGCATAACCTGATCTGTGTGTGTATCAGTGTTTATGTTAGCATAACCTGATCTGTGTGTGTATCAGTGTTTATCTTAGCATAACCTGATCTGTGTGTGTATCAGTGTTTATGTTAGCATAACCTGATCTCTGTGTGTATCAGTGTTTATCTTAGCATAACCTGATCTCTGTGTGTATCAGTGTTTATGTTAGCATAACCTGATCTCTGTGTGTATCAGTGTTTATGTTAGCATAACCTGATCTGTGTGTGTATCAGTGTTTATGTTAGCATAACCTGATCTCTGTGTGTATCTGTTTATCTTAGCATAACCTGATCTCTGTGTGTATCAGTGTTTATCTTAGCATAACCTGATCTCTGTGTGTATCAGTGTTTATGTTAGCATAACCTGATCTCTGTGTGTATCAGTGTTTATCTTAGCTTAGTCTGATATTCTGTGAATAATTGTTTATCTTAGCATAACCTGATACTGTGTGCGCATATGCTCCTATTAACGTAAACGGATATATGCGTGTCTATGTTTATGTGTGCATTAATTGATACTAAATACTGTGTGTTGCTCGGTTTATGTTAGCATACTGGAAGGCCAAGTCCAAAGTTTGCACAGTAAAATAGCAACATACTGGAGCGAACAATATAATAGGAAATGCAGAATAGAGTCAGTGAAGAGTAGAGGTGCCATACTCACAATAAGAGAACACTGCTTACCTGAGGGACCACTAAAACTAAGTGGCGTCGACGAGGGGACAGGAAGCCGGCCGCTTGTCAAAGGTCCCTTCCATTTGCCCTAAATAGTATAAACAGCAAATGACAACAGTTGTTCACTATCCTCCCAGCAAATATAAGAAATTTTGTCGGAACAAAAGTGAAAGGAAGAAAATACTAGACAGTTTTCTGCAAAGAGTGTCAGACCAACCAGGCTGTAGTGGATACGTGGACTTGCGAGCCGCTCCAAGCAACAGCCTCTTGGACCAAGCTCTCACAAGTCAAGCCTGGCCCGGGGCCGGCCTGGGGTAGTTGAACTCTCTCTAGGTAAGATCCATAAGGAATAAAGGAAATCATGATGATCCTTGATGATACTGTAGACGCAGTAAGATCTTAGGAATTAATCAACAAGTCTAATTTTCGTTAGTAGTTTCAGCTTTGTTGTGTGTTCTTAATTATATGCTTCTTAACATACATAATAAATTTGTTATTGTAACCTTCAATTGCTAATCAATGTTTCCTATTTTAAAGAATTGAATTTTACATAATTTTTGTTTTATATCAAATGAATGTTCCATAATTCTTCTATTTTATTATAATTGTTCTGTTCAGACTGTGTTAATCTTAGCATGACCTGATACTATGTACTCAACTAGTTGAGCTTCGGCTCTTTGGTTTCGCCTCTCAGCTGTCAATCTACTGATGTACAGGTTCCTCAGTTTATAGACTTTATTATATCTACATTTGAAGCTGTGTATGGAGTCTGCCTCCACCACATTACTGCTTAATGCATTCCATCAGTTATACAAATACAAAAACAAATATTTATTCAGGTAAGGTACATACATACAAGGTGAAATACAAAAGTTGATTGATTTATAGATAGAGCTAGTACATACAATGCCTAAAGCCACTATTACGCAAAGCATTTCGGGCAGGAAAAACACTAAGACTAAAACTTAATACTAACTTAGATTAAAGTATAAATTGTGTTGAGAAAAAATCAGAAAAAAATGAAAAGGGGTGGGGGGGGGGATGGCAGAAAAAAAATATATAATTTGGTCAACAAACAGCATTGTTTAAAATCGTAGACATGGGTTAACATTTAGGGGTGAGGTAGGTTTCATTGAGTTAATTAGGTGGTACTTAGTTTTTATCTTGAACTACTTGGGATAGGTACAGTCTTTAACATAATTGAGAAGGTCATTCCACATTCGAGGTCCCTTGATTTGTAAAGCATATCTAGTTTGACTAAGTCGTACTCTTGGAATATCAAATAAGTATTTGTTTCTGGTGTGGTGCTCATGGGATCTGTTACAACCTTCTAGGAAGCTTTTAAGATCAGGACTGACATTACAATTCAGCGTTTTATATATATAAAATACACATGAGAGGATGTGCAGTGACTTAATATCTAACATATTCAGAGATATGAGTAAGGGTACCGAGTGATGTCTGGGGCCAGAGTTGGATATTGTCCTAATAGCAGCTTTGTGTTGAGCAATTAGAGGACGTAAATGATTTTGGGTAGTAGAACCCCAAGCACAAATACCATAGTTGAGATAAGGATAGATGAGAGAATAATAGAGTGTCACCAGGGCAGGGCGAGGTACATAATATCTGATCTTAGAAAGAATGCCAACAGTTTTTGAAACTTTTTTTTATATATTGAGAATGCTGTCAATGAGAACGCCAAGGAATTTGCCATCTACTTTGTTACAAATTTGGATATTGTTAATCCTGATATTTATTTGATTTGAGGATTTATTGCCAAACAAAATATAGAAAGTTTTGTCAATGTTGAGGGTGACTTTGTTGGCAGTTAGCCAGTGATGGACTTTATTTAGCTCAGTATTCACTGTGACATTTAGAGCAAGGGAGTCAGGACTGGAGTAAATGAAGGTCGTGACGTCAGCAAATAGAATTGGTTTGAGATGTTGGGAGGCATTTGGGAGGTCATTAATGTGGATGAGAAAGAGGAGAGGGCCAAGTATGCTCCCCTGGGGAACATCAATGTTGATGGGTAGGGTGGGAGAAATTGAATTATTCACAGAAACATATTGGAGCCTGTCAGTAAGGTAAGACTTAATTTACTGCAGGGAGTGACCTCTGACTCCATAGTGTTGTAATTTAAGAAGAAGGTTTTGGTGGTTGACAGTGTCAAAAGCCTTATGCAGGTCCACAAATAACCCAATAGTGAACTCATTTTTATCAAGAGCTGCAAGTATCAAGTTAATCATGCAAATAAGTGCATCGTTAGTGCTTTTTTGGGGTCTGAAGCCATATTGACAGGAGCTAAGTATATTGTGTTTTGCACAGAAGCCTTACAGCAACTGGCATAACTGATACGCCTTTAACCCACTGCACCACAGCTCTGACCCTTAAAAGAGATGGTAATTTCGGAGTATTTAAATCCCCCAAACATCACCACCTCCCAAGGGCAACTAGAGCATAGTGAGGGGCTACTCACGTTCTTTCATCAAATTCCTGTTAATATGGGAGAACTCTGTGTCTATGCTTAATGCACAACTTGCCTAAACACGCAAGAGAAGTTATACAACCTTAGAACACTTTCCCACCAGGAGAGTCGAACCCTAGCCAACACAGAAGCCTTACAGCAACTGGCATAACTGGTACGCCTTTAACCCACTGCACCACAGCTCAGACCCTTAAAAGAGATGGTAATTTCGGAGTATTTAAATCCCCCAAAGATCACCACCTCCCAAGGGCATCTAGAGCATAGTGAGGGGCTACTCACATTCTTTCATCAAATTCCTGTTAATATGGAATTTGATTTAACAGGAATTTGATGAAAGAACGTGAGTATATACGTTGGTGCTTAAAGAGGTTCCTGTTTTTGTTATTAGTACATCCAAGAATGGCAGACTGTTATTTTCACTATTTTCATGTGTAAATCGGAGTACTGACTCTCTGTTGACCAGACCACACACTAGAAATTGAAGGGACGACGACGTTTCGGTCCGTCCTGGACCATTCTCAAGTCGATTGAGACCACACACTATTTCTAGTGTGTGGTCTGGTCAACATACTTCAGCCACGTTATTGTGACTCATCGCCTGCATACTGACTCTCTCTAGATGGCTTTTTAGATCAATTAGTTCATCTGAGTCTTTTACTATAACGAATATGTCATCTACATAACGGCAATATACAGTTGGTTTTTGTTTGCGACTGAAGACCCTGTCTTCGATGGTTCCCATGTAAAAATTAGCAAATAAAACTCCTAAGGGGGAGCCCATTGCTACTCCGTCTATTTATAGATACATGTCTCCTTGTGGACTGATGAAAGAGGCTTCCTTTGTACATGCTTCGAGAAGACTCTTCAAGTGTGGCTCAGGTATGTCTAATTTGGGGGTGCTCTCGTCTCTGTATACTATGTCCAGTATCATTCCTATAGTTGTGTCGACTGGGACGTTGGTAAATAGGGATTCGACGTCCAGGGAAGCAATGATTCCATCGGGCTGAGTAGATTTGATTAATTTTAGGAAATCTGCTGATGATTGTAGACTATACTTGCTTCGAGTACATGGAGTTAGGAGTTCGTTAAGTCTTTTGACCAGGTGATAGGTTGGAGTTGGTATTTGGCTGATTATTGGGCGTAGTGGGTTACCTGGTTTGTGTGTCTTAACATTGCCATAGCCATATCCTAAGCCATAGTCGCTTTGGAGTTTAGTAAAATGCACACTACCTTTCTTTGCGTTGATTGCAGTAATTGTTTTGTTTACTTTGTGTTTAATGTCTTCCACAGGGTTCCTCGTGATTCGTTGAAATTTGGAGTCGTCACTAAGGATGTCGCTAATTTTGTTCATGTATTCTTGGGTAGGAATCAATACATATGCTGCTGTCTTGTCGGCTTTTCTTATTGTTACGTCTTTCAGATTTTTTAGTTGTTTTGCTGCTTCTTTGAGTCGTGGGGTTAAGATTGAAGATGAATATGTTCCTCGTTTTTCCCCGCTTCTGTTAGTAGTTCAGCTTGAAGTGTGTCAGTGGTGATAACTTTTTTGTTGTCTTCTAGCTTATGGATATCGTCCAGAAGCATTTCGATTTCCAGGCGTTTTTGATGCATCTTTGGTTTAGACATGACTTGATTAATCTTTGTGTTTAGATAGGAGATGCCTCGTATGGGCCAATAAGCCTTCTGCAGCCCCTATGTTTATCCCTTATGTATCCCCCCATGTTTTCACCTTAATTGTATTATCACCTGACCTAATGCGGGTATAAAATCAACTAGTATTGTAAGATCTGTTCACTTGAGAATGAACCATGGAGGTTCGAAACGTCGTGCAAATTATATAAATAAGTGTAATACACTCTATAGTAAATCACTTCTTTTCTTCACCTTAAAAGTACGAAAATGAGTTTTGGAGAACTCCTATTTCAATTAAGCCCTGATGCTAAGAAAATAGTTAGAGGGATAGAAGCCCTAAACCAGAAAATAATAAATACAGAATATGCGGTCATATTCAATGAAACATGTTTGAAAGAAAACCTGCTGCCAGTATACACCAATATAAACCCACATGACCCAGCAGTCCGCAATACAGAGTTTACCTATAGGTATAGGCAAGAGCTCATTCGGCATCAACTAAACAAGAAGAAGGAAGCCCTCCAAACCTTTTTAGAGCAGGCGGAGCATCTGTTAAACAAATGGACCCAGTACGACATCCCTATCCAACTCAAGCAAACCATCAACAGTGAACTATTTAACCTGAAACAACAACATAAAACTCTTGTAGAAACAAAGACACTCCGTAAGTTAACATCCCTAAACGGTGGACAGCTAAAAATCCCTCGTCCTAAAGATGGCTACTTTAACCTGACTTCTTATGATCTTACCCAGGACCAACGAGACCTCTTAAATCTTGGTCTAAATTGTCAATTCTTATCTAAACCAAAGATGCATCAAAAACGTCTGGAAATCGAAATGCTTCTGGACGATATCCATAAGCTAGAAGACAACAAAAAAGTCATCACCACTGACACACTTCAAGCTGAACTACTTGCAGAAGCAGGGAAAAAACGAGGAACATATTCATCTACAATCTTAACCCCACGACTCAAAGAAGCAGCGAAACAACTAAAAAATCTGAAAGACGTAACAATAAGAAAAGCCGACAAAACAGCAGCATATGTATTGATTCCTACCCATGAATACATGAACAAAATTAGCGACATCCTAAGTGACGACTCCAAATTTCAACGAATCACGAGGAACCCCGTAGAAGACCTTAAGCGGAAAGTAAACAAAACAATTACAGCAATCAACGCAAAGAAAGGTAGTGTGCATTTCAATAAACTTCAAGGCGACTATGGCTTAGGATATGCCTACGTCAATGTTAAGACGCATAAACCAGGTAACCCACTACGCCCTATAATCAGCCAAATACCAACCCCAACTTATCACCTGGCAAAGAAACTCAATGAACTCCTAACTCCATACACTCCAAGTAAGTTTAGTCTACAATCATCAGCAGATTTCCTAGAATTGATCAAATCTACCCAGCCCGATGGAATCATCGCTTCCCTGGACGTTGAATCCCTTTTTACCAATGTCCCAGTCGACACAACCATAGGAATGATACTGGACAGAGTATACAGAGACGAGAGCACCCCCAAATTAGACATACCTGAGCCACACTTGAAAAGTCTTCTCGAAGCATGTACAAAGGAAGCCCCTTTCATCAGTCCACAAGGAGACATGTATTTACAAATAGACGGAGTAGCAATGGGCTCCCCCTTAGGAGTTTTATTTGCTAATTTTTATATGGGAACCATCGAAGATAGGGTCTTCAGTAGCAGACAAAAACCAACTGTATACTGCCGTTATGTAGATGACATATTCGTAATAGTAAAAGACTCAGATGAACTAATTGACCTAAAAAGACACCTAGAGAGAGAGTCAGTACTCCGATTTACACATGAAAATAGTGAAAATAACAGTCTGCCATTCTTGGATGTACTAATAACAAAAACAGGAACCTCTTTAAGCACCAACGTATATACCAAGCCCACCAACATAGGATTATGCCTGAACGGTAGAAGTGAGTGCCCCCAAAGATACAAAGCCAGTGTTCTCAATGCTTATATTCGTCGAGCGCTTACCCACTGCTCTGAATGGAGCAACGTGAGTAGAGAGTTTGAAAGAGTAACTCAGGTATTGGTGAACAACGGATATAGC
This sequence comes from Procambarus clarkii, assembly GCF_040958095.1. NCBI lineage: Eukaryota > Metazoa > Arthropoda > Malacostraca > Decapoda > Cambaridae > Procambarus > Procambarus clarkii. Next base: position 31,444,819 of record NC_091173.1, on the reverse strand, counting down.
AACGCGGAAATAAACGCTGCTATAAGAAGACACTTGGACCGTTGGTATAATTCAGAACCTAGAACAGAAACCACAACACCCCCAATAAAATTATATTACAAATCAACCATGCACAGTGAACATATAAAAGAGGAAAGAATAATGAAAGAAATAATCCGTAAAGGAGTAAAAAGCACTACTCCTAACCAAAACATAAACCTGATAATATTCTACAAAACCAAGAAGACTTCCGAACTCCTTATCAAAAACAGCCCGAAGCCGACGGAGAACCCTCTACAGCAGTCAAGCGTTGTATACATGTACACTTGCCCCCACGAAGGATGTAACCTTCAATGTAAGTACATAGGTATGACGTCGACCAAGCTGACGAGGCGTTTGACATGCCATCTTCAATCTGGTGCCCCTAGGAATCACATGAGACAAGCCCATGACATTACTCTAACAAGAGAAATGTTGAACAAGAATACTTGCATAATAGACAAAACCCAAGATTCAAGAAGATTACAAATTCTTGAGGCAATTCACATAAGAATAGAGCGACCTACCATGAACACCCAAATCACGGAACTATTTACTCTACCCACCATGAGAGTAAGGACAAGACAAGAACATATCGATGCCAACACAGAAGACAATGTCCAACATAACAGGCCAATTACACTGGATTAATCTTTGTGTTTAGATAGGAGATGCCTCGTATGGGCCAATAAGCCTTCTGCAGCCCCTATGTTTATCCCTTATGTATCCCCCCATGTTTTCACCTTAATTGTATTATCACCTGACCTAATGCGGGTATAAAATCAACTAGTATTGTAAGATCTGTTCACTTGAGAATGAACCATGGAGGTTCGAAACGTCGTGCAAATTATATAAATAAGTGTAATACACTCTATAGTAAATCACTTCTTTTCTTCACCTTAAAAGTACGAAAATGAGTTTTGGAGAACTCCTATTTCAATTAAGCCCTGATGCTAAGAAAATAGTTAGAGGGATAGAAGCCCTAAACCAGAAAATAATAAATACAGAATATGCGGTCATATTCAATGAAATATACATATATATATATATATATATATATATATATATATATATATATATATATATATATATATATATATGACAGTGTCAGACCACGGAGGAAAATTGAAACAGGAATTTCCTTAAGTTGTTGTTGTTTCAGATTTAGCTACTCAGAACAAAGTGTCCATGTAGCACGGGCTATGGTGAGCCCGTAATTGAGTTTGGTTATACATGATAACCTTTTTCCTGTGATATTTGGGTCTAAGTTTAAAATGGAGGAGAGGACTTCTCCTTTTTCCCTGCTTATTTATCCCTTCTGTTTTAGTGCACTGGTTTTAATCTTGTTGTATTAACATTATCTTGGTGGCGGATGTAGATGCAGAATGCTCACTAATGAGTCCCATTCCTCAACAGCTTTTCTAATCATTGTAGTCGCGGTGGAATGTGCATCAAATGCAGCTGCTGTCGTTGGATTAATGTTGAGTTTGATGCGCAGGGGTTCAGTAGCTTCACATTCCAGTAAGTAGTGCAATAGTGGCGCCTCTGCTTCTGTTTCACAGATGTGACACTCTTTAACTATTGGGTTCATTACCTCCCAGCAGCACTTGTAACCAAGTCTGAGTCTGTGTATGGCTACTGCAATGTCTCTGGATATCTTTTTGCCAGGCTTGAAAGAGGAGTAACCAGTGGCTTGTTCGTACCATATCGCAGTGGATCTTCCTTCCGCTACTTTGGCTCTGTGGCGACTTTTGATAGTTGAGAATATTTTCTTCTTGATTTGCTCCTTTATCTGTGAGAAACTTGGAAGTATTTGAGCCTGTACAACAGGTAGAGCAGTGGCAGTTTTTGCTAGTGAGTCTGCCTTTTCATTACCATCTTTGCCAATGTGACTTGGTATCCAATTTAGGGTGATTAACAGCCCTCGATTATGGGCTTCTTTTCCTATATGTTGAATTTCTGTGATGAGTTGTATATTATCTCTGTGCTGACTGGATAACAATGCCTGGAGCGAAGATTTTGAGTCTGTATGAATGATGACATTATGTAAATTATTCTCAATTGTATAGTTTATTGCCTCCTTCAGGGCATATAATTCTGTTTGCAATGTTGAGCACCCACTATTCATGCTCCAGTAAGCTTCATGGTTGGTAGTGTAAACTGCTGCCCCAGCAGAACCTTTTTCTTGATCAACTGATCCGTCTGTGAAGATGTGAGTCGTTGTAAGTCCAGAGATAGTTTCCATTTGTTGTTCTATTACTTCCTTGAGCCTCTGCGGGTCACATGCTGAATTTTTAACTGGTAATCTTTCAATGATTATCTTTAGATTCGATTCTTCCCATGGAGGAGGCTGTCGAAAGTGTTGATATGGTCTATCTTCCCCTTTGTTTTTAATGGTCCATTTCAGGTCCATTTTCTCTAAAATCTTGACCACATTATCCATCCATGAGCTTGTTCTATACTGTAGGTTTTTCTGAAAGGATCTCTGTATGCTGTCTTTGATTGACAGTCTGGCGGTTGTTCCAGTAAGTTTTCCTATTATGGTGGCTATCCTTTGTTTCATCCTGTTTCCTAATGCTGGTAAATTTGTTTCCATTCTAAGGTTCTCTCTACGCGTCCATATAGGTGCTCCCAGCATTGTTCTCAGAGCATCATTTTGAGACACTTCCAGTTTCTCCCATTGGTTATCACTAAGGGATGTAAGAGCAGGAGCAGCATAGTCGATGAGTGACCTAACTGCTTGAACGTAGTATATTTTGAGTACTGGTAGAGATGCACCCTCTCTAAGACTGGTCAGGGAGCGCAAAGCTGAGTTTCTGGCTTTATAACGTTGCCGAAGATATTCAATTTCTGGAATGAACTTCAACTGGTTGTCTATTATGACTCCAAGGTATTGAAAAGATGTAACCCACTCAATTTCTTGTCCTTGTATTGCCAGTCTGATGTCTTGAGTTCTCATTTTAATGGCCATAGCTTTTGTTTTATTTTTGTTTATTTTCACTGCTATGCGTTCCGCTTCCTTGCTGATAGTATCTAGGCATTTTTGTGCATGGTTCCTTGCACCTTTGCCATTGATGATGACCACAAAGTCGTCTGCATAGTTATGCATTTTGGCTTTTGGTAGCTTGAGCTTCATGAATTGTTCCATGAGACAGTTGAAGAGGAAGGGGCTTAGTATTCCTCCCTGCGAAGTTCCATTTTCCAGCCTCTTTGAGGTCGATGTTTTTCCTTGGAATTTGACTTTAGCTTCTCGATTAAGCAGGCTTCCTTTGGCAAAAGCAAGAGTGTGTCTTTGATTTCCTTATCCACAAGGCAGCACATTGTAGCTGGAGCACTGGCTAACTCGAAGGATTTTTCAAGGTCTAGAAAAATAAGGATTCCAGGTTTGTCATTGATTTTATCCAGGAGGGAGGTAAGGCATTCTGTGGTTCCAACACCTTTTCTGTAAGCAAACATATTTTAGTGTAGTGGATTGGCTTTCCATTCAATTCGATTAAGAGTCATTCTTTCTGCAGTTTTGGCCAGACAGCTTGTTAATAAGATGGGTCTTGGATTTCCTGGGTCTTTAGGTTTCGGAATGGGAACTATAATTGCACTGTTCCAAGAGAGTGGTCGGGTTCTTGTCACCCATACTCTGTTGATGAGATTCAAGAAGGCTTCTTCACCATTTTCTCCTAGCTTGGCTAGCATGTTGTAAGTGATTTTGTCCTCGCCTGGAGCTGTGTTTTTAGTTTTCTTTGTAGCGCTTCTGAGTTCTTTCAGATTGAAAGGTTGGTCTAGTTCGTCAGGTAAGGCTAAAGCATCATCTATTTTTTTCCATCTTGCTGCTTGAAGTCTTTGTTGGTGAGTCAGAGTTGCTTGAGGATGTTGAGTGGAACTGGCTCTTGATGCAAATAGATTTGCTAGCCTTTCTGCTTCTTGCTCTGGATGAACATGGTGCGGCGGAGCAGGAGGCGATTTTCCTTTGGCCTTGTTGATCTGCCTCCAGATGTCGCCCAAGGACGTATGCTGATTTAGCTTGGCACACCACTCGAGTCATTTTTCTTCTCTGATTTTTGCTGTTTCTTCGTGCACATGATCTCGGACAGCTCTAAGAAGTCCTAGATTAACTTCTGAAATCCTTTCGTGCACGATTTAGTCTGTTATGTAGCTCTTTGATCCTATCACAGTAATACCAATGGTCCTTGTGTTGTTGGATAATTGTTTTCCTCTTGGGGATGGCGTGATTTGCTGCTCTATATATTGCATTTACTAAATCTTTTTCCATTTCTTCGGTGTTGTCAGGAGGAGTGTAGTTTTGGTGCCAAGTTTCGAGAGCTACCTAAAACTTCGTCCAATCTGCTTTGATAAAGTCCCATCCGGGCTCGGGAGCTGGAGGTCTGGGAGGTAGTGCTATATTAATAACTGTTTTTGTAGCAAAGTGGTCACTGGTCAGTACATGGTCAACTGACCAATGACACAACTCATAAACACTGGTGGAGACAAACGTGAGATCCAACTTTCCCCCCCCCCCCCACCAGTGTGGGTTGGTTCCGTCGAATTAAGTAGACTGACTTCTGGCACTTTATCCAAAAGGTGTTCAATATGTCTTCCGTTGGCGTCGGTTCTTGGTGAATCAAGAAGTAATTCACTATGAGCGTTGAAGTCACCAGAGATGATAGTAGGTGTAGTGACTGTTATTTCAAAGATTGTTGAGAGATCCATGTCATGTTCTCTCTGGCTCTTGTATACATTGAAGATGGACAGCGTTGAGTTCCTCATAGTGAGCTTAACTCCCATAATATCGACGTTCTCGCCACAGTTGGGCAGGTCTGTGATTGCCGTGGCATTGATATGATTTCTTACTAGAATTGAAATGCCTCTGGTGCCACCTTGTGCCATAGGGCAGTGGAATCCTTGATATCCTGGGATATTGATATATCTGCCAGTCCTGGTGAGTGTTTCTTGAAGTAGAACAATATCAATGCTGTCCTTGAGAAGCACTGCTCTGAGTGTTTGGGCTTTGCTTTTGAATCCTTGAATATTCCATTGTATAATTTTGAGATTGTCCATTTTTCTGTTATAGTGGAATCATTGAGTCCATGGTTTTTACAGTACTGGTTTTCTCGACGGTTTCTGTCTTCTTGGTTGGAGTGGTGACTTTCTTCTTGGTGGGTGAGGAGACTCTTGGTTGGATTGAAGCGTCTTTGCTACAGCCAGCTACTGGGGCATTTGATGATGTAGGGATCATCATTTCTGCTTGGGAGGTCTTGGAGGCAACGGCAGGTATGTTCGTTTTGCTGCCTTGATCTATTCTGTTGCTGTTTCTTGGTGGAGTAGTGCTTCTTTGTGTCCTCCAGTTGTTGGAGGCCCTGTCCTTGCCCAGACCAGAAGGACCCGGCGCGCCAGACTGTTGCTGATCTTCATTTATTCGGACTTGCCGAGGGGTGTACCACTGGCTTTTTATGGAGGGTCTGGTCGATTGGGGTCTAGAAGTTGTTACTTTGGGTTGCTGTGTTGATCCGAAAGCTAGTATTCTTTTACCCTTTCTGGACATCGTTTGTTCCAGGCGTGATGTGTATCCCCGCAGTTCGTGCATTTTGCTTTCGTTTGTTTGCCTTCTTTGTGCAGATTCTTGCATATGTCGGTATTGTGGAGCTCGCTACATACACCACATCGTTCCGTGCCTCTGCAGCCATCTTTGTGGTGGCCGAAGCGCTGACATCTGTAACAGCGCATGGGTTCTGGGTTGTACAGTCTCAGCCTGAATTGACCATAGATGCCAACACTCAGAGTGTTGATGCGAGGTCCTTTTATTGTTACAAGAACCTGTCTTGTTTCTATATTGTTGTGCTTGCATCTTTCCGCCGTTGTGACATTTGGGCATTCTAGGAGTCTGTTTGCACGAACTTCGACCGGGAAATTTTGAACTATCATTTTGTTGATTTTTTCTTCTGGTTTCAGTTCCACTAGGTGTTCTGTGTTCCTGAGGTTTGTGATTATATCCGGATTAGCTGTGGATATGTTATATCTACCTCTAATGTCGGGCTTGGCTCTAAGATCTGATCCTGGATTATTCTTTTCCAGTGTGGAAATGTAAGCATAAGTGGGACCATCCACTGGTTTTTTGGTTTTGAATATGGTCCTTGGAATTGGTTTGGGTGCTGCTCTTGAGTTCTGGTTGGCTTCTTTGGACGTTTCTTCGGTTCTTCTTCGTTTGTTTGCCTTTCCGTTGCCTACAAGTTGCCACGGTGCTTCGTTTAGGGTTGGGTCGTCTTCAGCAATTTTCCTTGCTCTTGCTACTAGATCACTGTGTCCTTCTGACGTTAATAAGACAAGAAGGATGGTTAGGAAAGTCATATCCTGGGGAGACATGGCTACACTGTACTAAAAGAGTAACTGAGGGAGTGACTGTAACTGTGTACTGCTACACTCAGCGACTGACTGTGTGATGGAATTTCCTTAAGTACTTTCGTATATTAATACATCTTCAGAAGGAGTGGTTTTACAGGTCGAGTACTGGATATAAATAGGCAGGAGAGAATAGTGGAGTGAGGTGAGGTACAATACGTGGACACTGCAGACGGCCTATTGGCCCATCCGATGCAGCAACCACACACAGGCCCACACATGGATAATTATAGCATAAAATAGTAAATATTTACAATGAATTAGTGAGACAGATGTGTTCCAATGATCCTACTTAAATCGCCCTTTAATTGATCTATTAAAAATGGATCTAAGTTATATAAACCACTGCTAATGTTCAAATTACTTTCTTTTGTGATCTGTATCAAAGCAGATTCAATTATGTTTCTGTTATAGGGGTTTTTACAATTCGTTATTGAAGAAGCCATTTCCCAATCAATTTGGTGAACATCTTCTGACAGATGAACAAACAGAGCATTAGCGAGCACTGGTGGAAGCTAAGATCAATTTCAAGTTTTTAAAAACAATTCTAAGCTCAGTAAGGCCGCAAAGAAAGATAACACACCTATCAGGATGAACTCAGCCAGCCAAGCTATCAACAGGATAATGCGGCTGTCTCCCTCTTTGTGACTGCCCGGGGAGGGGGGGGGGGTACCGACTCTCCCTGCGTCAACAATAACAAACCTTCCCAGCTGATTGAAGCGTCGTCACTGACTCGAGCCTTGCAACAGTTATGTAACCATATGGAGCAACTTAAACGAGCTGCCTCCCCATGTTCTGACTTTAAGCGTCTCGCTGATAATCCATGGCTCAAACTATTGACTCAGATACATGATGACCAAAAGTCTATAATCCGAGAGCAGTCGGACCTGATAATGAAGCTACAGAGTGATGCTTTGGCCATGCACAAGATTAACCAAGATCTGTCTGCCAGAGTCGGCCACCTCGAACAGGAATTAAGCTCTCTTCAGATCTCGGTTACTAACTCTAAATCAGCAGAAACCTCTAAGAAGCAAGAAGAGATGTTCCAAAGTTAGAGAACCATTTTAACTCCCTACAACAGCAACACACTGCAACCCAAGACGAATCAGACCAACTTAAGCTCCTTGATTCTGTCATCATCTCATCACATGATTTTCTTCATGAAACTGACAGAGAAGACTGTACTGACATCGTGATCCAGGAATTGCGTACTAAGTTGAATTATTCAGTCGAAGCAAGAGACATTAAGTCAGCTTATAGAGTGGGTACGAATTAAATCATCTGGTACAAATAACAGAAAACTTCGTGTGGAATTAGATAGTTGCTCCCGCAAGTCAGACCTTATCACTGCTGCAGTCGCTAGGAAATCCAAGGTTTATGTGAACGAATGTCTAACCAGATTCAGACAAAATCTCTTATTTAAACTACGTGGAATTTGTAATAGATCCACTGCTATTAAACATTGTTTTGTGCGCGATGGTAAAATAATAGCTAGGAAGACTGACTCTGGAAAAACTTATGTCATAACCACTGAAGCACACCTCACTTCTTTCCTGGATGACTGTGGGATATCAGCTGAATAACCAGAACATAATTTGTAGTCTCACATACAACCAAAGTGTACTTAAGCTCTGCCTTTCCTTTCAAAAGGTTTTTATTTTTATTTTATTTTTTGTTTGTCAACTTTGTTGTTGAAATTGCTTGTTTTTTACTCTTAATTATTTGTTCTTAGTTAATCCCCTTGTCACTAAACCTGGCGCTTTTTAATAAATAAATAAATAAACAAATAAATAAATGTTTATTTAGGTAAGGTACATACATACAAGAGATTTTACAAAGCTTGAAGGATTTATAGATAGAGCTAGTACATACAATGCCTAAAGCCACTATTACGCAAAGCGTAATAAGTTATTTTATTACCATGTTATATTTAAAGTAACTTGGTATTTGTTTCTTGTAATCATTTATTGGAATTAATTAATAGTATAATTGTTTATATAAGCATCTACCTCAGTATCATAGTAAAATCTTCCACATGAATATACTCTCACCCTGTTTATTTTTACACTTAGATTTATATTAGAGTAAATTTCTAAATTTACTTAGATTTACATGTCATCTTTTTTTTTCTTGGAATTATCTATTTGAGCTCACTTTGTTTTCTTAGGTTCATACTAATTATAGGATTTTAATTAACCACTATTAAGCTAATTATCTTTAAGATCATTTTACTTTATGATCATTGTTTTTCTTATTATTTTTTATTTTACATTTATATTGTCAGTCTCTACTGATTTTTTGTTTTTATTTTATGTAACTTCTGTGTCCTCCCTGGCTATCTATTGGATCTTTACTTTACTTCTAATTTGTTACTATTTTATTGCATTTGCTTTTATTCTTGTGTTTTGCTTTATCGTGTATCTTGTATCGTGATCCCTCTGCATCTCTATGCACACTGATATTGATCCTGATCAAAATCTTCTGTCTCATATCTACACCAACCAGCACATTGATCATCATTATTGCAAGTATTTCACAGCACACCAGGCTAAACACAAACTTCAAAATAGCACCTGTCTATCAGTTTATAACCAAAATGTTAGATCACTTGGTAAACATTTTGACGATATAAATGCATTACTCACAGCACTAGGTACTAACCTATCGTTCATTATTTTAACAGAAACTTGGCTAAATAAAGACTATGCCCAACTCTACAACTTAGCTGGTTATAAAGCCATTCATAACTGTAGGCCTAATAAAAAAGGTGGTGGCACAGCTATATATTACCGAGATACATTTATCTGCAACAGTGTCATTAGTGACAGAGATGACTACTGTGAATATACTTTTGCTCAGTTTACAATTATATCCCTTAAATCCTCTTTGACTATTGGATCCATCTATATATTTCCTAATACTAACATAGCTTCTTTCTCAGACAACCTAAGGAATCTTATTATAAACAGCAATCTCAACAAAAACCACTTCATTCTGGGAGGAGACTTTAATATTGACCTGGGTCAACAAAATTGCTCTCAAGTTGACTATTTCCTTAACAACGTGAACTCCTGTATGCTAATCCCCACAATCACCAAACCTACCCGAGTCACTCAAACATCAGCCACTACCTTGGACCACATATGGACAAACATAACAGCTCCCCTTGTATCTGGTATAATCTACGACAGAACAACTGACCACTATCCTACCTTTCTCATAGCGAACATGGACATAACACCACCAAAAAGCAAGAAACTTTCATTTAGGCTACACAGTGAATCAGTTTTAGGCAATCTTACAAATGCACTTCACAATATTAACTGGGATTCTGAATTCAATAATACCCAGGATATAAATTCATTAACTAACCTATTCCTCTACAAAACTCTAAGCTTCTACAACCTTCATTGTCCCCTTCTTACCAAGCAAGTAACTGACAAAAGATTAAACAATCCATGGCTCACAAGTGGCATTCTCAACTCAGTCAACAAGAAACATGAATATGAAAAGAAACTTAGGATTGGCCTAGTTTCAAGGGAAGTAGCTAAAAGGTACTCATCAGTGCTTACCAGTATCATAAGAAAGGCAAAACTTGCATATTATGTGAATAGATTCAATGAAGCAAAAGGCAACATGAAAAGCACTTGGAAAACAATCTCTAGTATCCTAGGAACTAAACAACACTCACATAACCAAATAAAACTCTACAAGGATGGGGATATACCGTCAACTGATTTAGAAATGGCAAATAAATTTAATAGTTTCTTTTCATCGGTTGGTGCTAATCTTGCCAGTAAAATCCCACAGACTCAGACACATATTAACACATATCTCTCAGGCAGCTATCCAAACTCTCTTCTCCTTTCACCAATCAGCCCGGCAGATGTTGTGTCCATCATACACTCTCTAAAAACCAAGGCAGGGAACACCAGTGAAATTCCGTCCATTGTATACAAGAGCGCCTCCCATGCCCTTGCCCCACCCATAGCCCTACTGTTCAACAAATCTATAGAGTGTCACACCTTCCCTGATATCCTTAAAAAAGCAAGAGTAACGCCAGTCCATAAAGGAGGCAATCCGGCGGACATAAACAATTATAGACCAATATCAAATCTACCCATTCTATCAAAAATATTTGAAAAAATTATTTACAAACAGCTCTATTCCTACCTCGTAAAATTCGACATACTCAGCCCCTGCCAGTTTGGTCTCCAGTCCCAAAAGAGCACCAATGATGCAATCATTAGTCTCCATGACGTAATCTACTCAGCCCTTGACAAAAATGAGTTTCCGATTGGACTCTTCATTGACCTAAGAAAAGCCTTTGATACTGTTAATCACAACTACCTCTTACTTAAACTCCAGCATTATGGAATCCGAGGCCCTTGCCCTTGGCTACATCCGAACATCCATGGGCCCTTGCCCTTGGCTACATCTTAGTGACAGACACCAATGTGTAACCATCAATGATACAACTTCTTCCACTCTACCAATTACCGTTGAAGTGCCACAGGGCAGTATCTTAGGACCTCTTCTATTTCTTATATATATCAATGATCTGCCTAATATCTCTAATATTCTTAAACCTATATTGTTTGCTGACCCTTTGCTACCCTTATCTATTCAGACCTCAACCCACAAACACTAAATAATGTTGTGAATAATGAATGAAAAAAGTCCATTTATGGATGTCAACTAACAAACTAACATTAAACATAGAAAATACTTACTACATCTTATTTGGAAGCAAATCATCAAATGCAATTCAGCTACAGATAGACAACATTAACATCAGTAATAAAAATGACGGCAAGTTTCTTGGCCTATTCCTAGACAAGAGACTCAACTTTAGCACCCACATTCAACACATAACTAAGAAAGCCTCTAAGCCAGTTGGTATACTCTCTAAAATAAGATATTATGTTCCTACCTCTGTTCTCCTCTCACTATATTATGCACTAATCTACCCCTATCTTAATTATGGTATCTGTGCATGGGGGTCTACCACTGTAAACCACCTTAAGCCTATTATCACCCAGCAAAAATCTGCTATCAGATTAAAAACTAACTCTCCTTTCAGACAACACTCAGCTCACTTGTTTAAATCCTTAAATCCCTAAACATGCTAAATATTAACTCCCACCACACATTCTCTTGTGTCAACTACATTTACAAAACCCTGTTCTTAAATGCAAACCATGCTCTGAAACTCTCCCTGGACAGATGTAATAGGACCCATTATCACCACACCAGACATAAATATCTCTTTGATATCCCCAGGGTCAAACTTAATATGTGTAAACACTCTATGCAAATTAAGAGACCTCGTCTATGGAACTCACTCCCTAGTGAATTGAAAAGCTGTCAAACTTTTGTCTTATTTAAAAGCAAAACCAAAAAGTACCTAATTTCATCTTCTTAGTTTCCTACACTGAGCTTTAAATTTGCTCTGTACCTAGTGTTACCCAATCTCCTAATTTTTATGTATTTAACCCAAACAACCTTATCATTGTGTTCATTGCTGTCTTCTTTTATGTGCTAGCCATATGCTGTATTGTGCCTACCAATTTTTGTCAACTACCATTCAAGCTGTCATTGCAATCAATCTTAGCTACCTATGTGCTTTAATATACCTAAAATTTTCTCTCATCTTTTTTTTTTCTTGCCTTGTAACTCTTATCATTTTTTATAAATTTTGCAAGTATTTAACTACTTAAAATTTTCTTAGATTAAGGACCTGCCTGAAACGCTGCGCGTACTAGTGGCTTTACAAGATTGTAATTACCATATTATGTATTCTCACAATCTCAATGTACCTTTTTGTATATGCATTAATAACTTAAATCTGTTTACCTCTGCCAAACAATCCTAGCAGGAGTTTATGGTCTGTTCTAGCAAGAAATTTCCTACTCAGCAGAAAATACCTCAGTTTTTTTTACAGCATATACCAAAGCTAAGGCTTCTTTGTCTAACTGAGAATAATTCTGTTCCGCAGGAGATAATTTCTTGCTAGCAAAATATACTACTTTATCCTGACCATCTACTTCCTGTAATAATACACAACCCACTCCTACTTGGGTAGCATCTACCTCCAGTTTTAACGGGAGTCTACCTGTAAAATTAGTGAGCACTGGAGAATTGATCAATTCCTGCTTAATATTCCTGAATGCATTTTCCTCTCTTGCTGCCCACTTAAATCTAGCCCCTTTTTTCAACAATTCATACAAGGGTGCTAATTTTGTTGAAAAGTTCTTCACGAACTTACATAAATATGTGACCACCCCAACAAAAGACTGTACTTCCCTCACTGATGTTGGGGCTGGGACATCTATTATAGCCGCTACATTTTTGTGAGAAGGAATAAAGCCCTTACCTGAAATATGGTACCCCAGGTATTCAATTTCCTTGGTCTTCAATGTTGTTTTACCCTTATTGATCTTCACATTGTGCTCTTGCAGGAGATTCAAAACTTGTTCTAATCTAGCATCATGCACTTCCTCATTCTCCCCACATACAATAATGTCATCTAAAAAACTAGCCACACCTTCAATGTTTACTAACAATTGGGACATGAATCTCTGAAAAATTGCTGGAGACGAGGAGAGTCCAAAAGGACTCCTTTACCCCTTTAATTGTGGGTATAATTCACTAACAATTTCTGACTCTCCTCTACAGGAATTTGCAAGTAAGCATCTTTCAGGTCAATCTTAGAAAAAGTTGCCCCCTTGCAGACCACTGACAACAACTCTTAGGTAAAGGGTACTTCTCACAGTGTATGCGGTTGTTCAGTTCTTTGAAGTCTGCACAGATTCTCAAGGATTTCCGATCTGCCTTCAACACTGGTACAATTGGGGCTGCCCACTCACTATGTGTAATTGGCTCTAAGATGCCTTCTGCCACATGCTTTTCCAGGGCTGATTCTACCAATTGCTTGTAATGAAACGGCACTGTTCTTGCCTTGAAAAATTTAGGTGAAGCCCCACTTTTTAGGTGAATTTTTGCCACCATGCTATTAATTGGCTTATCTGCCTCCACTGAATATTTGTCTAACATTTGTTCGGCACTTTTAATTGTTTTAACTATCGACAATTCATCTAGGCCCACCAAGAAAATTCCCACTTTTTCCATGAGATCCTTACCACATAGGCTAGGATTATGTGAATCCACTACATAAAAATCCTGGACAATTTCTTTTCCATTATAACCTACTTTTGCCGACACCTTGCCATAGACCTTAATCGGTACATTATCATAAGCACTTAAAGATTTTTTACCTGGTTTTACATTCAATTGCAAGGTATCTGCCCAATCTCTAGACAATGTTGACACTGCAGCACCAGTGTCCAGTTCCAAGGGAACTAACTTCCCATTAATTACAAAATTCACCACTTGTGACTTCACTGAACATACATTTTCTTTCACCGAATATAGTCGGTTTTCCTCACCTGCAGCTTCTTCAGACTGGTTACCTTCCTCTACTGCCTTGACCACAGTACCACTACCTCTTCTTCCTGCATTCCCTGGTCGTCTCCTCTCCCAGGCCTTGTTGTTCTGGTTCAGATATTCCCTACACACTCTCTGCAAGTGTCCCTCCTTGTTACAAAAGTTGCATATATATGCACGAAACTTGCACTTGCTACTTATGTGCTTGTATCCACAGTGTTTACATCTGGTCTGGCTCTGTACGACCATAATTTCTTGAGTAGATTTCGTATTTCCAAAAGCCTTTTCCAGGTTCAAAATCTCCTCGAGCACTGCCCTCGAAGTCATCGATTGTAGATCCAAGTTTTCTGCCACCAGGTTAGGGAAAAATATCTAATTTTCTACTGCCATGAACAATTGGTCCCTCACCCGACCGTCAAACTGTGCTCTAAAGTTGCAGTGGTTTGCCAACGCCTTCAATTCTGCATATAAATCCTATAAGGATTCCTGCTCTTTTTTCGCCCTTTTTTGAAAATCTATCAAACTCCTGTGATATGACGGTTTCACTATATAATAACGTTTAAGAAAGGTAATCAGGTTTTCATAGGTCTTCGTGTGGGGTAACTCTGGCGCCCACACGTTACCCAGGACACATATATACGTCTGTACCAAGTGTAACTAAGAGTACCGCTTTCTTGTCGGCGTTCTACTTAATCCCACGGTACTGGAAGTTTGCTTCAAGCAGGTTCAGCCACAGGTCCAACGAAATCTTGATAACATCAACGGCTCAATTGAGATGAGTGCTGGGGCAGCCATGGCCACGGTGGGTTGCACAACTCAACTGTTGTCTTAGATCCCTCCACCCGTCCACACGACGTACTCTGCTCTCTCCTGAACCTCACACCTCGTCCTGTACCCGGCTCTCTGCCTTAGGTGTTAATAATCCTCGTCGCCACTGTTATAATTTAGGAGGAAGAGAAACGAGCGTGTGCTCCACATGGCGTTAATTAAACAACAACAAACATTGACGTCACCGAGTATAGGCGCCATGAACACAAATGAGCATCGAATCTTAATGTTACAAACCTAATTTTAAGTGACCTTAATCCTATACATACTTTAATCCAATCAGGTATGAATTGTAATTAGTAGACTAAGTAGAATTAACAGACCCATCTCATTATCTGCACATAAGCAAATGAGAATACTAATACCCAAAACAAATACAACTGCTTTCTCAGATAACCTAAGGAATCGAATCATAAACAACGAGCTCAGCAAAAATCACATCTCTAGGAGACTTCATTATTGACCCTGTGTCAACAAAATAGTTCTTAAAATACCTCTACTCATAGCACTAGGTACTAAACTATCGTTCATTATTTTAACAGAAATATTGCTAAGTAAAGACTACCTAACTCTTAGCCGGTTATAAAGCCATTCACAACTGTAGGCCTAAAGAATGTGGCACTGCTATTAATTTCAAAATACCTTCATTTACAATAGTCACTAGTGATAGAGATGACTACTGTGAAGACGAGGAGCTCTAAACTTTCTAACATACGTGACCTAACATAAGCTTACCCTTCCATTTATCTTTCTTTCTCTTTCCTTCTTTCCTTTTTCTTTCCCTTGTTTACTCCAATGATCCCTTGCTTATTCCTATTACTATCCCCTTCTTAATGGGTGGTTATAAATAGGAGCTGCCTCGTATGGGCCAATAGGCCTTCTGCAGTTTCCTTTGTTCTTATATTCTTATTCCTATTTCTATTACTATGGCCTGTATTAAACATTAATTTTCGTACCTTTGTCTTGCTTTTTCTTCCTATAAGATTTTCTTGTCCTCACCTCTCTCTTGCCTATTTATTGCCTTTACCTCCTCCCTTCATCACAATCGATTTGAGAATGGTTCAGGACGGACCGAAACGTCGTCGACCCTTACCTTTCTAGTGTGTGGTTTGGCCAACACTACTGTTAATATACCATTGCTCAAATCAATGGTATAATTCGATTAAATCCCCGAAATCCTCCTTGACTATTGGAGCCATCTATAGATTTCCCAATACTATTACAACTGCATTCTCAGATAACTTAAGGAATATTATCATAAACAACAACCTCAATAAAAATCACATCATTCCGGGAGGTGACTTCAATATTGACCTGTGTCATCAAAATAGTTCTCAAGTCGACTTTTCCTAAACAGCAGGAACTCCTGTATGCTAATCCCCACAATCACCAGGCCCATCTGAATCACTCAATCATCCGCTACTACCTTGGATCATTTATGGACTAACGTAACAGGTCCCTTTACATCTGGTATAATCACTGACAGAACAACTGACCACTATCCTACCTTCTTCGTAGCGAACATGGACATAACACCATCAGACACCAAGAGACTTACCTTCAGGCTACACAGTCAAGCAGCAATAGGCAATCTCACGAATCCACTTCACAATATAAACTGGGAATCTGTATTCAATAATACTCAGGATATATATTCATTAGCTAACCTCTTCCTCTCCAAAACTCTAAGCCTCTACAACACTCACTGTCCCCTTCTTACCAAGCAAGTAACTGACAAAAGATTAAACAATCCATGGCTCACAAGTGGCATATTTAAATCAATCAACAAGAAACATGAATATGAAAAAAAATAGGATTGGTCTGGTTACAGAGGAAGTAGTTAAGAGGTACTCATGAATGCTTACCAGTATTATAAGAAGAGCGAAATTTTCCTATTATGAGAGTAGATTCAAAGGAGTAAAAGGAAACATGAAAAACACATGGAAAGCCATCTCTAACGTCCTAGGATCTAAACAGCAACCACATAACAACCAGATAAAACTCTCCAAAGACACATTTGCAACAAACTTAGATATGGCAACTGAATTTAATACCTTCTTTTTCATCAGTTGGTGCTAATCTTGCCAGAAAAATCCCACAGACTCAGACACATATCAACACATATCTCTCAGGCAGCTATCCAAACTCTCTTCTCCTTTCACCAGTCAGCCCGACAGATGTTGTGTCCATCATACACTCACTAAAAACAAAAGCTGGGAACATCAGTGAAATACCATCCATTGTATACAAGAGCGCCTCCCATGCCCTTGCGCCACCTATAGCTCTGCTGTTCAACAAATCTCTACAGTGTCACACCTTCCCTGATATCCTTAAAAAGACACTAGTATCGCCATTTCATAAAGGAGACGATACGGCAGACATAAACAGTTACAGACCAAAATCTAAAATACGTATGTTATCAAAAATATTAAAACAAAATTACAAACAGCTCTACTCCTATCTCGTATAATTAAACATATTAAGTCCCGGTTAGTTTGGCTTCAACTTCCAAAAGAGTACAAACGATGTCATTATTATTCTGCTTGATATAATTTACTCAGCCCTTGACAAAAATGAGTTCCCAACTGGACTCTTCATTGACCTGAGAGAGGCCTTTGATACTGTTAACCATAATTACCTCTTACTTAAATTTCACCATTGTGGAATCCGAGGCCTTGCTCTGAACTATATTCGATCCAATCTTAGTGACAGACACCAATATGTGGCCATAAATATAACCTCTAACACTCTACCATTAACCGTAGAAGTGCCGCCGGGCAGCATCCTAGGGCCTCTCCTATTTCTTACATACATCAATGATCTGCCTAATGTCTCAAACATTATTAAACCTATTATTTGCTGACGGTACTACTGTCATCTACTCAGACCCCAACCCACACACACTAAGTGATGTTGTATATAATGAATTTTAAAAAGTCCACTCATGGACATCAACCAACAAACTCACACTAAACATAAAAAGACCTACTATATCTTCTTTGGGAGCAAATCATCCAATGAAATTCTGCTTCAGATAGGCAGTGTTAACATCAGCAATAAAAATTATAGAATTTCCTAGGACTATATATAGACAAGAGACTCACCTTCAGCACCCACATACAACACATAACCAAGAAAGTCTCAAAAAACGGTTGGTATACTTTCTAAAATCAGATATTATGTTCCAAACTCTACTCTCCTCGCATTATACTATGCACTAATTAATCCCTATCTTATATATGGTATCTGTGCATGGGGCTCAACCTCTGCAAACTACCTGAAACCCATCATCACCCAGCAAAAATCTGCTATCAGAACAATAACAAACTCGGCTTTCAGGCAACGCTCAGCCCCCTTGTTTAAATCCCTTAACATGCTAAACATACTCTCAATCCACACATTCTCTAGTGCTAATTCCATGTACAAAACTTTATTCCTAATTGCTAATTTTGATATGAAACTCTCCCTGGACAGATGCAATAGGATCCATAATCATCACACCAGAAATAATAATCTTTTTGATATCCCCAGTCAAACAAAATCTCTGCAATCACTTTATGCAAATAAAGGGACCTGGTCTATGGAACTCTCTCTCTAACGTATTAAAAAGCTGTCCAACCTATGCCGTATTCAAAAATAAAACCAAAAAGTACCTAATTTCATCTTCATAGTTTCCTAACTACTAGTGCTTGAAACTCGCACTGTATCTTGTACTACTCAGTCCCCCAGTATATGTACCTAAGACGTGCAACCTCACCATTATAATCACTGATATCAATTTGTATCATAGTTATGTTGAATGCAAATTTTGCTTCAAAGTACCTATTAATAATCTTCAAATTATGCTACAATGTACAATTTGATAATCCTCAAATTTTACTTCAATTTACCTATTAATATTCTTCAAATTTTGTTACAAATTACAACTTAAATGTATCGGTTAGATTAAGGACTTGCCCAAAACGCGATGCGTGCTAGTGGCTTTACAAGAATGTAAAAACATCAGAACTATGTATTCTCATAAACCCAATGAACCTTCTTGTATGTAAATAACAAAATAAATAAATAAATAAGAATAAGAAGCAAGTATATTACTGATGTAATATCCTTGCTACATTATTATTATTATTGTATAGAATTATTTTTATGTCTGTATATATGTACGAGCTGAGAGCCTGAGATATCAGGCTGATACCAAGATATCATCTTGGCTGAGAGTCAAGATGATATCTTTATGTATCTCTTAACTTCCTGTTTACGACAAAAATATTAATAAAACCTCTTGTTTTTGTACTTTGACATTTTTTATTTAATGTCCTAATATATTCTTCCACAAAATTAGGAAAAGATGTGATATTTTCTTCCTATGACTTTTTTTTTATAAACAAGCTTAGATATATACAGCAATATAGAGCTACCTTATTCTATTTGAAGGACCACACAGTAGATCAAAGACCAGCTACAAGCTCATCCAATATCCTTACCTCACAGGACGGTCAATCATACATGGAATCAGGAGAGAACATGAAATGTAAGGCTGAACAAATCCACAAGGGCCGTGACGAGGATTCGAACCTGCGTCCGGGAGCATCCCAGACACTGCCTTAATCGACTGAGCTACGACAGGGTTAAACAGACAGGCAGTGTCTGGGATGCTCGAGGACACAGGTTCGAATCCTCGTCACGGCCCTTGTGGATTTGTTCATTTGATGCATCACGTTAGTGATCTCTGTGTGTAATGTTAGGCTGAACTATTACCCAGCAAACACAAAACGTTTTCTGACGTTTTTATTTGATCTCAGAAAGATGACACTGTAACTATTTATATGAAGTCGTCTTTTTCACATATAAAATACGTTAATTTTAGTCAATCAAATATGTGTGTGTGTGTGTGTGTGTGTGTGTGTGTGTGTGTGTGTGTGTGTGTGTGTGTGTGTATGTGTGTGTTTGTGTTTGTGTACTCACCTAGTTGTACTCACCTAGTTGTGTCTGCAGGATCGAGCATTGACTCTTGGATCCCGCCTTTCGAGCATCGGTTGTTTACAGCAATGACTCCTGTCCCATTTCCCTATCATACCTGGTTTTAAAATTATGAATAGTATTTGCTTCCACAACCTGTTCCTGAAGTGCATTCCATTTTCCCACTACTCTCACGCTAAAAGAAAACTTCCTAACATCTCTGTGACTCATCTGAGTTTCAAGCTTCCATCCATGTCCCCTCGTTCTGTTACTATTCCGTGTGAACATTTCGTCTATGTCCACTCTGTCAATCCCTCTGAGTATCTTATACGTTCCTATCATGTCCCCCCTCTCCCTTCTTCTTTCTAGTGTCGTAAGGCACAGTTCCCTCAGGCGCTCCTCATACCCCATCCCTCGTAGCTCTGGGACGAGTCTCGTTGCAAACCTCTGAACCTTTTCCAGTTTCATTATATGCTTCTTCAGATGGGGACTCCATGATGAGGCGGCATACTCTAAGACTGGCCTTACGTAGGCAGTGTAAAGGGCCCTAAATGCCTCCTTACTTAGGTTTCTGAATGATGTTCTAACTTTTGCAAGTGTAGAGTACGCTGCTGTCGTTATCCTATTTATATGTGCCTCAGGAGATAGATTAGGTGTTACGTCCACCCCCAGGTCTCTTTCATGCGTCGTTACAGGTAGGCTGTTCCCCTTCATTGTGTACTGTCCCTTTGGTCTCCTATCTCCTAGTCCACTTTCCATAACTTTACATTTGCTCGTGTTGAATTCCAGTAGCCATTTCTCTGACCATCTCTGCAACCTGTTCAGGTCCTCTTGGAGGATCCTGCAATCCTCATCTGTCACAACTCTTCTCATCAACTTTGCGTCATCCGCAAACATCGACATGTAGGACTCTACGCCTGTAAACATGTCGTTAACATATACAAGAAATAGAATTGGTTCCAGCACCGATCCTTGTGGTACTCCACTTGTTACTGTTCGCCAGTCCGACTTCTCGCCCCTTACCATAACTCTTTGGCTTCTTCCTGTTAGGTAGTTCCTTATCCATGCTAGGACCTTTCCCCCCACCCCCGCCTGCCTCTCGAGCTTGAACAGCAGTCTCATGTGCAGTACTGTATCAAAGGCTTTTTGGCAGTCCAGAAATATGCACAGTCCAGAAATATGCAGTCTGCCCAACCATCTCTGTCCTGTCTTATCCTCGTTATTTTATCATAGAAATCCAGAAGGTTTGTTAGGCACGATTTCCCTGTCCAGAACCCATGTTGATGTGTGTTCACAAACCTAATGTTCTCCAGGTGTGCAACCAGTCGTAGCCTAATTATTCTTTCCAGTATTTTACAGGGGATGCTTGTCAGTGATACAGGTCTATAGTTAAGTGCCTCCTCCCTATCATCTTTCTTGAAGATCGGCACGACATTTGCCTTCTTCCAGCAACTGGGCAATTCTCCTGACTTAAAATTCTCCTGACATAAGTGACTCATTAAAGATCATTGCCAGAGGCACGCTGAGGGCCTGTGCTGCTTCTTTTAGTATCCATGGTGATACTTTGTCTGGTCCAACTGCTTTAGTTGCATCTAGAGTTGTCAACTGTTTCATTACCTCCTCTGCTGTCACCTCTATATCTGATAGTCTTTCATCTAGGGTAACCCCTTCCAACAATGAGAGCTGCTCAGGCTCGGTAGTGAACACTCCATGGAAACTGGCATTCAGTGCCTCGCAGATTTCCTTGTCACTTTCAGTATATGCCCCCTCTGTCTTCCTTAGTCTTGTCACTTGGTCGTTCACCGACATTTTTCTTCTTATATGACTGTGTAGTAACTTAGGTTGTTTTTTCGCTTTGATTGCAATATCGTTCTCATAGTCCCTTTCCGATGTTCGTCTTATGTTAATGTAATCGTTCCTAGCTCTGTTGTATCTGATCCTGTTGTCCTCTGTTATTTGTCTTCTGTACTTCCTCCACTCCCGCCTGCTGGCCATTTTTGCTTCCTGACACTGTCTATTAAACCATGGGTTATTATATTCCTTCTTATTTTTTCCCTTTACCGTTGGTATAAATCTCTCTTCGGCCTCCTGGCATTTCTGTATGACTAGGTCCATCATATCTTGGACTGTTTTTCCTCTAATTTCTTCCTCCCACTGCACTTCACCCAGATAGTCCCCTTTCCTGTAGTTAGCTCTCCTTTCCCAGATCTCTTGTCCCATGGTCATAAGTTTGAATTCCA